>NC_134898.1:3291647-3329147 GCF_041734735.1 Babylonia areolata | reverse complement strand
CAACATGTACCCCATCCCCAACCTTCTCTAAATCCCTAACATGTACCCCATCCCCAACACTTCTCTAATCCCTAACATGTACCCCATCCCCAACACTTCTCTAAATCCCTCACATGTACCCCATCCCCAACACTTCTCTAAATCCCTCACATGTACCCCCTCCACAACACTTCTCTAAATCCCTCACATGTACCCCCTCCTCTTCTCTAAATCCCTCACATGTACCCCATCCCCAACTCTTCTCTAAATCCTTCACATGTACCCCCTCCACAACACTTCTCTAAATCCCTCACATGTACCCCCTCCTCTTCTCTAAATCCCTCACATGTACCCCCTCCCCAACACTTCTCTAAATCCTTCATATGTACCCCTCCCCAACTGCCCTCTAAAACCTTCATATGTACCTCCATTCCCAACACCCCTTTAAATCCCTTATGTGGACCTCCTCCCTCCCCTTGATGATAGATCGCCATGACCCCCCCCCCCCCTCCTCCACGAGTGGAGACCACCACCACGTCCCTTCAACGACAGCCCCCTATGAATCCGCCGACACTGAAGACCTTGACAGGGCTCACCCCTAGCACGGAAGTGGAGAGAGGTATTGAAACCGAGGTCACCATGAGAGCAGGGCTTGAAAGGCCACATGATTTGGGACTTCTTTTTTATATTGATGATGAAGGAGGAGGAGGATAACGATGATGATGATGACAATCCTGCTAGGAGGGTCATTTTGGTTAGGACTACGTGACAAGGCTGTACTCTACGCTTCCCGTCATAATGACATCCCGGCGTTAACCAGGCCCGAGAGATACAGATACTTGCAGTGTTGGTCAAGAAATTAATACAACACACCCAAGGTTTCTCAAGGAGGTGTGACTGCGTTCGGACTAATCCGTATACGCTACACCACATCTGCTAGGCAGATGCCTGAGAGAAGCATAACTCGCCGCTCTAGTCAGGCCTTGAGTGCAATCCATGCATGTATAATTTGCGTACCTGAGAGGGGTTTTTTTCTACAGAATTTTGCTAGAGGACAACACTTTTGTTGCCATGGGATCTTTTTCAGTGCGTGCTGTACAACAACGGCAGCACACAATAAAGATCCCCGACTTGCAGACGTCGAGGTTTTGTTCCAACCTTTCCTCCAAAAAACCAAAAACGAACGTTCTGACACCCGGGCATCCCACATTACCAGTGACCACACAACCTGCCCCCCATTCCCCCACCCATACCCAGCCCCACCACCCAACTCACCTCACTACTAGCATATACCTCCTCTCTCCTCCCCCCCCCCAACCACCCTCACAGCAGCAACAGCAGCAGCAGCAGTAGTAGTCAAGCGGCAAAATGAGGAAGGGGGTTAACCAAGAGTGGGGGAACAGAGGACCGGATAACAGTGGCTCCACACCGCGCCACAAACCACCTAATAGCTTGCCGATACACTAATGAAGCTGTTAAAGCCCCGCTGCTTAACTTAGCCAATTACTGGGTTGGGTGGGGAGGGTGTGATGGGGGGTGGAGAGAGAGAGAGAGAAGGGGAGGGGTGGAGAGTGTGGGTCGGAGGAGGGAGGAAGGGGGAGGTAGAGAGAGGTAAGAAGGGAGGCAAGAGAGAGAGAGGGGGGGGGGAGGGAGGGGGAAATGGAGGGATAGAGGGGGGTTGGGGGGGGGGGGGGGTTCAGACACATACATACAGTCACATAGTCAGACACGCAAGTACATGGACAGACAGTCAAACAGACGGACAGACAGACATACAGACAGACAGACAGAGAGAGAGAATAATATAGAGAGACAAGGATAGAGAGTGGTACAGAGACGGAGACAATGAGAGAAAATGGGAGGAAGAGGAAGAGAGAGAGAGATTCACACACACACACACACACACACACACACACACACACACACAGAGGTTGGTGGTGAAAGAGAGGGATAGAAAAATGGTGGTGGTGGTGGTCGGGAGAAAATCACGAAGCAGACAGACAGATAACAGGAAAGCATGGCGAGCCAACACACAGCCATACATATGTATGGACAGGGAGGTGTGTGGGTGTGAGGACAGACGTCGGTGAGCTGGGATGGGGGAAAGGGGGGGGGGGGAGTCTTCAAAACTTCTGACCGAAGTACGTGTGTGTGTGTGTGTGTGTGTGTGTGTGTGTGTGTGAGTGACGTGCCTTGCTGCCCCCCCCCCCCCCCTCCCAAGGGACACTGCCTGTGCACAGGTCAGACCGTCAGGTAAGGCCGCCACAACACGTCTGTGGGCGTCCTTATTAGACACTGGGACATGTGGGTGTGTTCACACTCCTGGGAAGGTCTGTCTGTATTACCAGGAGGAGAGAGGGGAGGAGAAAGAGGAGGAGAAAGAGGAGAAGGAGGATTAGGATAGAGAGAAGAAGGAGGGGGAGGAGGAGAAGGAAGGTGGGAGAGAGAGAGAGAGAAAACGGAGAAAGAAGTAGAGGGTGAGGATGAAGAGGAGGGAGGGGAGAAGGATGATAGAGGAGGAGAGAAGAATGAGGAAGAGAAAGAAGAAGGGGGAGAGAGAGAGAAAAAGGGGAGATAAAGAAATAGAGATGAAGAGGAAGAGGAGAGAGAGGAGGAGGAGGAGACGAAGGTGGAGGTGGTGGAGGTGGAGGAGGAGGTGGAGAAGGAGGTGGAGGAGGAGGAGGTGGAGAAGGAGGTGGAGGAGGAGGAGGAGGTGGAGAAGGATGTAGAGGAGGAGGAGGTGGAGGTGGAGAAGGAGGTGGAGGAGGAGGAGGAGGAGAAGGAGGTGGAGGTGGAGGAGGAGGTGGAGAAGGAGGCGGAGGAAGAGGAATAGGTGGAGGAAGAAGAAGAGGAGGAGGAGGAGGAGGAGGAAAATGAAGTCACGAGGGATGAAAAGGAAAAGGAGGAAGGCAGAGAAGGAGCAGGGTCTGTCTCCCCTCATTTCTTTCTTCTTCTTTCTCTCTTTTCCACAGAGGAAAATGAGGAGGAGGAGGAAGAGACTGAGGAAGGGGAAGACGAGGAGGAGTAAGAGGAGCAGAGGGGCAGGAAGGAAAAAGAAAAGAATTAAAACGAAGAAGTAGGGTCTGTCGTTCCTTTATCTCTCTCTCTCTCTCTCTCTCTCTCTCTCTCTCTCTCTCTCTCTCTCTCTCTCTCTCTCTCTCTCTCTGTTCCAGCACTACAATAGCGCTAACTGCCTGATGGTGCCACCTCAAAGCAGGCCAAACGAACAGCGGTCTTTAAACAACCTTTAATTAATCTCCGGCGTTTGCTTCAATCTTTGTGAGGATTTTGTGAGGACTTAAGTCATGGGTTCTGCTTTCTAAAGTGACGTGCAGCTCGGTTACCATGGAAACAAAAATGGCAGCGATAGTGGAAAGGGGAATAATTGGGGGGGGGGGGGGGCAGGGGAGGGGAGGTAAGGGTGGGGGGGGGGGAGGGGCTTCCCTGGGATGGTTATCCGCGTCAGCTAATACCAGCTGAGGTGGGTGTCGGATGTAACCAACAACAAAACAAACAAAATGACAACACACTGATTCAAAGACAATAAACCACACACACACACACACACACACACACACACACACACACACACACACATGTACGCGCGCACACACACACACACACACACACACACACACACACACACACACACACACACACACACACGCACACACACACACACACACACACAGACTGGGAGACAAAGTTTCTTATGCAACACCAAAACCCCTACATGACGTACTTTGTCAGACCTTGAGTGCATGCATATTACATATTTACGTACATGTTAGAGTGGAAGAGAGAGAGAGAGAGACGGAAAAAAAGAGAGGGAAAGAGAGACAGACATACGGAGAGAGAGACAGAGAGACAGATAAAGACAGAGAGAAGCTAGTTATGACAGACAAGGCATCCCCCGCCCCTCCTCATGTCATTTTTGGCACACACTAATACCCGCCGTGGCGAAGTGGTTAGCGTCACGGACTAACGGCTGTATGGGCGTGGGTTCGAACCGCTGATATTACTGGATGTTTTGGGCCGTGGCCTTGCCTTGCTGCCTCTTAACCAAGGGCCCTGATGGGACGATTGGTACCACACAAGGGAGTGGTGCTAACTTTGTACCGATCAGCACAACAGGTACCTGCCGGTCTGGCATACACCGTGATAGGCTGTGTAGACAAGCGTGGTGGGGTAGAGTCTCTTTTTCCATTTCTTGTTCTTGTTCTTCTTGTTCTTCTTCTTCTTCACCTCCTCCTTCTTGCTATTGTTCTTGTTCTTGCTGTCGTCGTTATCGTTGTTTATGTTGTTGTTCTTCTTCTTTCTATTTCTCTTGTTGTTGTTGTTGATGTTCTTCTTCTTCTTCTTCTTGTTTTTGTTGCTGTTGTTGTCGTCGTCGTTGCTGTTGTTCTTGTTGTTGTTGTTCTTCTTCTTCTTGCTCTTGCTCTTGTTGTTGCTGTTGCTGTTGTTGTTGTTGTTGTTGTTGTTGTTGTTGTTGTTCTTCTTCTTCTTCTTCTTCTTCTTCTTCTTCTTCTTCTTCTCCTCCTCCATTGATTAACACTGTGAATAGCTCGTTTAGACGCCGCACTAAAAGAACTCTTGACAAGATTCCTCCAGGTCTCTCGGTTGTGTGGCACAGCCTGGGTCTCTGCAAGTGGGCTTCCTTGTTCCCTGCAGCAATGTTCCTTGTTCCCTGCAGCAATGTTCCTTGTTCCCTGCAGCAATGTTCCCAATCCTTTTTTCTCATTCCCAGCAGGAACAACACACACCCGAAAAGTGGTATAGCGTGTCAAAGTGATATGGGTCGGCCCCCATCGCATGACACTCATCCATCACGGTGTGGGATCCCAAATGATGCTTCCTCAGAGTGGTTCCTTCCGGGTCCAGACCTGTGCCGGGGTCAAGCCAAAGACTGCCCGTGTCGGTGGAGGCGATACACGGCGATCACTGGCTTACACAGGAAGGGTCAGTGGTGTATCGGTCCCGTGGAAATGGGGTGCAGGCCCGGTGGCAATGCCCCAAGACACCAGGGAAGTTAGTGTCCGCGGGTTCAAGTCTCCTACACGGACCGTGGGTTTTTCCTTCTTGGGCCAGTTGTAACGCGTCCACCTAGGAAGCGAGAGAATCTGGGCGCACAGGTTCGAATCCCACAGCCTCCAGCATTTTCTCCCCCTCCACCAGACTTTGAGTGGTGGTCTGGATGTCAGTCAATCGGATGAGACGATAAACCGAGGTCTCGTGTGCAGCATGCACTTAGCGAACGTAATAAAACCCACGGCAACAAAAAGATTTTCTCTGGCAAAATTCATAGGCACAGTGGACATTGTCTTAGACTAAAGATATAATATGATGGTAGCATCTCTTTACCTGATGAACCTGAACTGAAGAAATCGGCAGCGAAATCGAGTGAACAGAGATCGTACAACACACACGGCCCATCTTTGACAATGCAAATGCGTGGGTAGAGTTTTGTTTCAGTCTCTGTGAGATACAATGACCGGACAGACACTGAAAGAGACAGCCGTGTGAGCCCTGCAGTAGGAACTGAACACAACTCATCCACTGTTTCGCTCGGTGAATGATGTCAGTTCTGTCCAACTATGACCATCAGAACAGCAGAGAAGGCAACTGCTGTCCCAGCCATCTGGACTAGAATTTGATTATAGCGAAATGACGGGCGCCATAGCCGAATGGTTAAAGCGTTGGACTTTCGATCTGAGGGTCCCGGGTTCGAATCACGGTGACGGCGCCTGGTGGGTAAAGGGTGGAGATTTTTACGATCTCTCAGGTCAACATATGTGCAGACCTGCTAGTGCCTGAACCCCCTTGCGTGTATATGCAAGCAGAAGATCAAATACGCACGTTAAAGATCCTGTAATCCATGTCAGCGTTCGGTGGGTTATGGAAACAAGAACATACCCAGCATGCACACCCCCGAAAACGGAGTATGGCTGCCTACATGGCGGGGTAAAAACGGTCATACACGTAAAAGCCCACTCGTGTGCATACGAGTGAACGCAGAAGAAGAAGAAGAAGAAGATTATAGCGAAGAATGTCTTGCCCGAGTTACAGCCCAATTCTCTCGGCCTGTTGGGTTTTAGGACAGTCGCCGTTGGGATAGTTCCCAAAGGCTGCAGCACTAAGTGTCGGTGCAATTTTGCCTCCTAGTTTGAGAGTCATAGTCCTTCCCAAAAGACGAGGCTGAAAATGACTTCCCATTATTTCATTTTCTTAATTAGAAGTCCGTTATGTATTGTGTAACCTTGCTACATACATTGTCGCCATGTATTGTTGGCGTGTTGCTCATTTTGTTTTTTTTCATGTGCCCCACGAGGACTGTTCGGAACATGACTTGACTTGCAATGGAGAAATCATTATCATACAGCTCTCACTGTGCTGTTGGTCCAACTATAAGCTAATGTCGGTGTGTGATATAAGCGTTGGGCAGATGGTGTGGCGCACATAAAAGGGTCCAGGAAAAAGTTGCTCCAGGACCCGAGCCCTGGAAGCACGACGCCGAGATCGGGGCATGACCCCAGCCCTGATCCGCTGGGCCTTGAGGACGTCTTCAAACAGGTCGCTAAACTCTAGCATGGGTACAGTTGTTCTGAGACTTCACCTCCTCCCCCTCCAGACAGCCAGGAACGCCAGTCGGACATTCCACCCAGACAGATATCCAGGACTCATCCCCTCCAACAACAAAACCTTCACCCAACCAAGACGGATGTCCTGATCAACTTGACCTTAATTAAGGGAACTTCACCCAACCAAGACGGATGTCCTGATCAACTTGACCTAAATTAAGGGAACTTCGCCCAACCATGACGATCAATGTGACCTTAATTGAGGGCAATAACCAGAAGGTAGTTAAACTCTGACCCTTGCTTCCGTAGCAGGGCATGTTCGTGACGTCAACGATGGACACGTTGCGTCATTCTGTATTGTTGTTTGGTGTGTGTGTGTGTGTGTTGTGTGTGTGTGTGTGTGTGTGTGTGTTGATTTCCCCTCTATTTTCGGGGGATGGAGGGTGGAGGGGGCGGGGGGTTAATAAAAGCAGATGTGTACTGCGTACATGGATCTGCCTCTACAATAAAATTTGACGCCTCCGTCAAACTGAAACAACGTCACATAGTTGCACCTGATGGCGTGTAGGTTTTGGAAATGTTACGTGATTCTAAGTCGTCAGTGGATAGGTCTTTTTTTTTTTTACACCTGAACAAATCTCTCTCTCTCTCTCTCTCTCTCTCTTCCTGCATTTTACTCAATGGCTGGGGTTGGCTGGCGTTACGTCACTAGCTCGCTTAACGTATTGACAACGGGAATGACGAAAATGTGAATGCATTAGCATGAGGAGCGGAGCAGAAGGGATGGGTGTGTGGGGTGAGGGTGGGGTGGGATGGGATGGGGTGGAGTAGGGAGGTGGGGCTTAGTGGGGGATCAAACGTACGTGAGTGCGCATAGACCAGGACATTAATTCTTGTCCGGTTTTTTTTTTTTTTTTTTTTTTTTCATACACTGCTTTACTGTAGAACGATCGTGTGTCGTCGACAGACAGAGCAATGCTGGGAGCTCCCAGAACGTCAGGTTATTGAGGCGTAATTTGTACACAGGCAGGGTGTTTGTCAGGGCCGGGGGGTGGGGGTGGGGGGGGGTACAGAAGGAACTTTCCGCCTCAGCCACCCTTTTCACGGCGCGTGCTGAAAGAAGCACGCACGTTCGGTGTGACCTTGCACCGGGCTGTCAATCACTTGTCAAACGGAGCGGCTTTCCCTTTTCACCCCCCCCCCCCCTCCCCCCAACCCCCTCCTCCATGACAGTCTGTGCCTATCTGTCTGTGTTACTGTGTCAACATGCTTCTTCTTCTTCTTCTTCTTCTTTTCCTCACCTACCTCTGTCATGTGTAGCGTAAACTGACTTCTTTGAAGGCCCACCTCGTTTTACCAGCCTAATGAATAAATGAATTTTTTTTTTTTTTTAAATAATTCTGGAATAGTTTGGAATCTTTCTGCTTTTCTTGCAAGTCAGTCTTGCGATTTTGGCCCACCCAAACATTTTTGTGTGTGTTCTCCTGCCCCCCCCCCCCCCCCCCCGTCCCCCATCACCCCCCCGCCCCGCCCTCCCCCATCCCCCCACCCCCCACCTCCTCCCTGCCCCCAAGTCGTGTCCTGACCCGGTGCTTCCAGGTCACACACAACGCAGAAAACGAGAAAAGAATATACTGTGTGTGGGTTTTCAAATCGATTATCCGTCAGGTCCCCCCACCCCCCACCCCCCACCACCACCCCCTCCTCCCAACCTGACAAAGGAGGTTATCAATCTTCTTCTCAAACTCAATACACACCATCAATACCTATCAGGGTGCAGACACACAACACGTGGCAATGATGGATGAAGGGGCGTCATTTGTCAGGATTTAAACCAACATCACGTGCGATGAATGGGCTGAAAAACGGGGGGCACAAAAAGGACACACACAGAGCACAGAAGATACGCCGGAAAAGAACATTCATCAATTTTGTGTAACACATAAAAAAAAAAATACACGTGTGTGTGTGTGTGTGTGTGTGTGTGTGTGTGTGTGTTGTTGTTGTTGTTGTTGTTGTTGTTGTTTTTTAAATACCCCTCCCTTCAACGTTCGGTGTATGTCAGAGATTGACGTAACCTTAAAGTCAGGCTACCAGCAAAGTGAGAGCTGAATGGTCCATGGTTTCTCCGCTGGAATGGGAATTTGTTTACAGCTTAGTGTTTTTGTGAAAGACTATGACTCAAACTAGGAGGCAAGATTGCACTGGCTCTTAGTGCTGCAGCCTTGGGGGGGGGGGGGGGGGGGGGGGGGGGGGGGGGGCTGGTTAGCCTTTGGGGACCATCCCAAAACGAGGGAGTGGTGACGTAACTTGGGCAAGTAGCTCTCCACAAAAATCAGATTCTCGCCCAGATAGTCGGGACAGCAGTTGCCTCCCCTGCTGTTCTGATGCTCATACTCGGACACAACTGACTATCACACACCATCCGCTCTGAGGAGTCTCGCCATTACAAAGCCCTTCAATCCCCCCCCCCCCCCCCCCCCACACACACACACCCTCCACCCACCCTGCCTCTGATCTAAATCCCCTTCCACATCGGCCCAGTCATTATCAGTGAGCTGCATGCCCAAAGAACCCAGCATGACGTATTTCTCCTGAAATGAAACATACACCAGAAATAAAGCAAAAATTCGTCTGCTGATTCATTTCAAAGGAAATTGCAGTTTAATCTGAAAAGAAGTTGAAAAAAAAAACCCACCCCAACTAAATTCGTTCCCTGTTAGGAACAAGGTGATGCGTATTACATATGTAATGCTTTCAATCATACTATTTTGCACAAATATCAATAATGTTACGTGTATACTCTCTTTCTAAGGTTACAATGGCACATTTGCTGTTTTATATATACATGAATTTCCTCAGACATATATATATATATATATATATATATATATATATATATATATATATATATATATATATAGGTCTGAGGAAATTCATGTTTCAAAGATGATTCTTTTTCTTTTCAATTAAGAGAAAAATGTCAGAGACATTCAGCTCCGAAGAACGTCACAAAGTAATAGACAGGACTGAGTAGCGTGCGAAGGAGAGAGAGAGAGAGGCAGACAGACAGACAGAGAAAGAGGGGGGAGGGAGGGGTGGAGGAAGAGACAGACAGGCAGACAGACAAATAGACAGACAGACAGACAGGCAGTTAGACAGACAGACAGACCCACGTCTGGGTCTGTGTGACCTTGACAGAGAGCCAGGCACGGGGAGGGGGGAGGGGGAGGGGGGGCATCAGACAGCAGACAGGTAGACATCCATACAGCCAGTGTCTGGCACTGCCGTCAGCCACACAGCGCTCCCATCAAGCCAGCTAGCTTTTTGTCAACAACCCGCACACCCCAACCCCCAACCCCCAACCCTCCCCTCACACACACACACACACACACACACACACACACACACACACACACACACACACACACACACACACACACACACACACACACACACACACACACACACACACACACACACACACGTAAACACCTTCCTACCTGCCCCCTACACGCCTACGTGTTTACAAGATGGTATCGACACATGCACTCTCGCGCGTACACAGACACACGCACGCACGCATTTAAGGACGCACCCACGAACACACTTTGGCACGAACGCACGCACGGAACATAAACACATATACAAAAATCCATATGCAAACCAGCCAGCCTTCCTTCCTTTCTACCTACCTACCTACAAACCAACCAACCAACCAACCTACCTACCTACCTATCTACCAACCAACCAACCAACCAACCTACCTACCTACCAACCTACCTACCTACCCACCTACCTACCAACCAGCCAACCAACCAACCACCCTACCTACCTACCTACAAACCAACCTACCTACCTACCAACCTACGTACCTACCAACCAACCTACCTAACAACCTACCTAACTACCAACCTACCTACCTACCAACCTACAAACCAACCAACCTACCTACCTACCTACCTACCTACAAACCAACCTACTTACCTACCTACCAACCTACCTACCCAACTACCTATCTACAAACCAACCAACCAACCTACCTACCTACCAGCCAGCCTACCTACCTATCTACCAATCAACCAACCTACCTACCTACCTACCACCCAACCAACCAACCAACCAACCTACCTACCTACAAACCAACCAACCTACCTACCTACCAATCTACCTACCTACAAACCAACCTACTTACCTACCTACCAACCTACCTACCCACCTACCTACCTACAAACTAACCTACCTACCTACCTACGAACCTACCTACCTACCTACCTACGAACCTACCTGCCTACCCACCTACGAACCTACCTACCAACCTACCTACCTTCCTACCCACCTACGAACCTACCTACCAACCTACCCACCTACCTACCCACCTACCTACCCACCTACCTAACTGCGTACCAGTCTACCTACCTACCCACCTACCTACCTACCAACCTAACCACCTACCTACCTACCAACCTACCTACCTGCCTACCTACCAACCTACGAACCTACCTACGAATCTACCCACATACCTACCTACCAACCCAACTACATACTTAGCTACCTACCTACCACCTACCTACGTAATACATACATTCTTACATACTTAGCCACCTACCTACCTACCTACGTACTTAGTGCCTGCCTACCTACTTGCCTACTCACCTACCTACCTACCTTCAGAATACATCTATACATACATACCTGTATGATAGTATGCTTACCGCACAAACTGAAAGACGCACGCACACACACACACACACACACACACACACACACACACACACACACACACACACACACACACACACACACACACGGTATCCGCCAGGGCAAAATGGGAAATTCCAGCCATTATTATGCACCATTATTGTCCAGAATCCAGCACTGTTGTTGTTGGTGGTGGTGATGCCATGCAGTGATGCGATTCCTGTCGCTGATTCTCACTCCCCTGCTGTGTAAAAGTGCAGTCTGCGTCCACAGCACCATGCCACACCCACTGCCTCTTCTGGCACCCGCTGTGTGTGTGTGTGTGTGTGTGTGTGTGTGTGTGTGTGTGTGTGTGTGTGTGTGTGTGTGTGTGTGTGAATGGTGTGTGAAAGAGAGTTAGGGGGGGGTTGAGGTCACAAACAGCAGCAACAATTGCGCAATGAAAATAACACTCCAAGGCTATTCTGATATTACACCTCTGTTAGGTTGATAGATAGATAGATAGACAGACAGACAGACAAACAGATAGACAGATAGACAAAAGAAACGAACATAAATGAATAAATGAATATCCACATGTTTCTTAAAAAGGGGGTGGGAGGTGGAAAAAGGAACCCTAAGGGGACCTAATACAGTGCACTTATCTGTTGTTGACGGCCTAACAAATGCTACAAGAATGAAAGATATATATATATATATATATATATATATATATATATATATATATATATATTCACTATGTCTAGGTCTCTGCATTGGAAGACAGGGCACAATCCTCTCCTGCCGTTCAAACCTTGCCCATCAGGTACCCGTTCACAACTGGGTGGAGTGAGGGAATCTGGCGTTCAGTGCCTTTCCCACGGACGCAGCAAACTACTGAAACGGGGGTTCGAACCCTGATAACATGTGAACATGGGATCAGCAGGCCAGTGCTTGGTTCTGCCTTGACGTCTCCGATATATACACACAGCGAGATACCAACAGGAAAGAAAAAAGTGCAGATGAAGAACCAAACAACTGTCCTGTCATTAATAAGCGACTCAGCTTCAAGAAGTTGAATTACACAGACAACAGCTTCAAGAAATTAAATTACGCAGATAACAGCTTCAATAAGTTAAATCATACAGATAACAGCTTCAAGAAGTTAAATTATACAGATAACGTACAACTGTGTATTTTCTGGAGCCAGTTGCATTGCTCGCACGGAAGAGCCTAGTATGGTCGAAACCCGCCACTAACTGTGTGTCGTGTGGAACTGACCAATGGCGTAGTTCGGCCAACGTAGGCGTTTAGTCACGTGTAGCTGTCAAAAAGTTAGAACCAAGCAATGCAACTGGCACCTGGCACCTGGTCTGTGCATTCGAGCTGTTTCAATATCTGTTTCAAGGAGGCATCCGCGCGCCCAAATTGTTCCATAAACTATGCAGTACCTCACGCGCTTCAAAAAGAGAGTGGGGGAGGCGTGCAGATACCTATGCATGGACGCCTCGCAAAGGTCACGCCTTGAGTGTCCATCACATGCCGTGCACTTGGGAACTTGCAAGAGCTTCAGGATCGTGGTAGCCCGTCGTGGCGATGACGTCAACGTGCCTCTCTCTCGTTTGTTGTTGACTTGCATGTGGCTATGGAGTCCAGTTTGGGTCTGCATGGGCGTCTGCAGTGAGGGCAGGGAGACTGTCTTTGGACATTGCTGCTGCTGCTGCCTTTCTCTTCTCGCGGGACTCAGTGGTGTTGCTGCAGGGGTCCTGAAAGCTGTCGTGTGTTTGCACTGTTAACACACTCCAGCCGGTCCTGTGTGCGTTCCTCTTATAGTTTTATGGGGACTTCAGCATGTGCAATGTTGGCCTGTACGCAGTCTTTGAGTCGTTGTGGGGCTTTCACCAGTTTCTTTCAGCAAGGCAGATTCCAAATATAGGAACATCCATCCGGATGACGTGGCCTGTTGAACAAAGCCGCATTTTTTTTTATTACAAGATGATGGCTTCTATGCTTGTGATCTCTGATCTGCCCAAGATCTCTTCTTCTGCCACAGCAGGCCGAGGATTGCAGGCCGAGGATTGCACGTAGGCTGCACACGTGGAAGCGCTCCAGACGTTGATGTGTCTCCTGTACCAAATCAAGTTTCACAACAATAGAGAAGGAAGGTCTGACGAACGAATTGGACACTTTCAGCTTGGTAGACAGCTGGATGTTGTGCTGGTTCAGTGCTCTGGACCTCAGTCTATCAAGTGCCTGGCTTGCTTTGCAGATCCTGGCGCTGACCTCCTTGTCGAGGGAACCATCACTGGAGATGATACTGCCGAGGTATTCGAGAGGGAACCATCACTGGAGATGACACTGCCGAGGTATTCGAGAGGGAACCATCACTGGAGATGATACTGCCGAGGTATTGGAACTCCTCTACACCTTCAGTTCTGGTCCCTCAATGGAAATGGATGTGCAACGAGCTGCAGAAAGTGGGACAGCCTGAACCAGAACCTCTCTTTTGCCCAGACTGATGGTGAGACCAAACAGGCGGGTTGTTCAGCAAATCTGTCGTCGATCATCTGGAGATCAGACTCTTAATGTGCCATCAGGCCGCCATCGTCGGCAAGGAGAGCCTCTAGAATGATCTTCACCGCTGTCTTTGTTTTGGCGCTCAGGCGGCAGAGGTGGAAGGGGGACCTGCCTGTTCTGTACTTCAAGAACACACCGTCTGCAGCATGGCTGAGGACACAGGAGATGAAGAGGCTGGGAATCACCGGAGCACGCACACACACACACACACACACACACACACACACACGCACGCACGCACGCACGCACGCACACACACACACACACACCTATCCAACAACACATATAAAGTTATATAACAAGAATAGATTAAGTATCCTATCCCCCAGCACATACAAAGTATAACAAGAAGAAAACAGGTACAACATTTCAACCGGGAGTCATTCAGTGCCCACAAGACACAAATTCTCAAACGATATTCCTTGCTCATGTGAAGGGACGATACTCGTCTCCGTGCTTCCGGTTCTTCCTCCCCCCCCCTGTCCCCCCCCCCCCCCCCCCCCCCAGTGACCCGTGTGTCCATTCACAAGCCGGGGTGTTTCAGTCACACGTGTTTTCAGCGTGCTCACAAAACGCCACTTCAGCACTCTGTCCATTCCAGCGCTTCAGCCACTCACACGACTCGTGGCTTGAAAAGCTTCTATTTTCATAACAAACATGAACCCACTGCTGTCAAGATGGGAGGTAAAAATGACGATGTTTTTATCAGCTGTATTTCTTAAAACTTTTTCTGTCTCCCCCCCTACCCCCCCCCCCCCCCACTCCCGAAAAAGAAAAAAAAAAGAAAGAAAAAAAACAACAACAACAAAACCCCACCAACTAACTATAGTTCTATTTGTTGCTGACACATTGTCCCAGTATGAAAAGCTTCAAAACGGCGTGTTCTGTTTTGAGTAAAATATACTTTTCTTGCCTGATGAAAATGGCCGTCGTGGGTGGATGACGATGTATGAAGGTGTTTTGTGGGAGGGGAGGGGAGGGGGGAGGGGGGGGGGCTGGTTGTGCGACCTCAAATGACTCACCTTTGTCAGACCTGTAGCGGGGGTGGCGGGACGGACAGGACGTGTTTTGTGTCGGTCACAGCGAGGGGGGAGGAAGGAAGGGGGATTGGGGGAAGGGTGGGGGAGGGGGCGGTCACGGCCTGATGTATGGCCATCGTAAACACGTCTCGTGGACCCATCAACTCTCATCAAACTTCTTCCACCCTGTCCGCTCGCTTTTTGCTGTTCGATCGAGACTCGTGTGACTTCTCTTTATCCCTTCGTCCTTGTCCTTTCTTTCATTCGTCTCTCTCTCTCTCTCTCTCTCTCTCTCTCTCCATGTATTAAGTATTCAGTATAACTACATTTATATGCGTACATGTTTGTGTGTCTCTTAGAACAACGGCAGATGTGTAAGTCGGCCAGAGTGCTAATATCTTCACCGTTGGAAAATAAAGATTCATTCATTCATTCATTCATTCATTCTCTCGACGTCATTGCTGTCTGGTATTTCCATCAGCTTGCAGACAGGTAAAACAGCAAAGCAAACAGCAAATTCATTCCATTCTGCTGGTGATGTGTATTCTCTCTTGGAAACAGTCGATAATGGTGAGGCTTTTGTTCTGTTTTGATTTGGGAAAGTTGTGGTTTTAACTCACTCAGTACGGCCAGTCCTCTCTTCTCCTCTACACAGACCCCTCGGATGTCCAGTGGGTGTCTGAATGACCCAAACTTTAGCTTCCGTCGTCAGAATTGTGGTATTCTTTGTCAACATTCACCTCTTCAATATAAGAGCCTTCCTCGTGCAATATTTTGATGATGGTAATTGGGGTGAAACGCTGTTAACGTCGTCTCTTTCGCCGTTCGTATGGAGAGAGTTAATAATGATGGTTGTTGTGGTAGGGGTTTCGTTTGGCTCATGTTTTTTTTATCATCGAGATTCTCAGTGGAGTGGTTTTGTGACTGTAGGTCTTTGTTTGCATGTACGTGTTTAAAATGAATAATGATAATTTTTTGAAAAAGGAGATAATTTGAAAACAAGGCTGTTTCACACACACACACACACACACACACACACACACACACACACACACATATATATATATATATATATGTCTGAAATAAATAAAATAAAAGAAAGTTGAAAAACAACACCTAGTTTGTTATATATATATATATATATATATATATATATAGAGAGAGAGAGAGAGAGAGAGAGAGAGAGAGAGAGAGAGAGAGAGAGAGAGAGAGAGGAATACGGTTTTGTCGTCAGGAATGAGAGGGACTGTAAAAGAACAGCAAGTCAATTACGCAAAAAAGTGAGAGTGAGCGGGAGAGAGGGAGAGAGAGAGTGGGAGGGAGAGAATGAGAGAGTGGGACAGAGTGAGAGAGGGAGTGGGAGAGAGAGTGTGGGAGAGAGAGGTGGAGGGAGGGAGAGAGAGAGAAAGGGGGAATGCGAATGCGAATGCGAATGTTTTATTCATAATAGGCCATAGCCCCTTATGAAGGGGGTGGTGTGGAAACATTAAATCAATCGTACATCACATTTAACACTGAATTCAACAAACAGAATTACAATACGCATTACTCACTACAGATAGAACGAATCTGAAACGCCGAGAGAAAGGGGGAGATATAGAGAGAGAGGGAGAGAGAAAGGGAGAGAGATAAAGAGAGAGGGAGAGAGAAAGGGAGAGGGATAGAGAGTGGGAGAGAAAGAGGGAGAGAGATAGAGAGTGGGAGAGAGAGAGAGAGTGGGAGGGAGAGGGGAGGGAGAGAGGGGGGAGAGAGAGAGGGGGGAGAGAGAGGGGGAGAGAGATAGAGAGTGGGAGATAATTTGAAAATAAGGCTGTTTCATATATATATATATATATATATATATATATATATATCTGAAATCTGAGAGAGAGATGAATAGTGGGAGAGAGAGAGGGGGGGGAGAGAGAGAGGAAGAGAGATAGCGAGTGGGAGAGAGAGAGGGAGAGAGAGAAGAGAGAGAGTGGGAGAGAGAGAGGGAGAGAGAGAGGGGGAAGAGAGATAGAGAGTGGGAGAACGAACGAACGAATGAACGAACGAATCTTTTCAATGAGGGAAGTGGAATAAGCATGTATATGCTTTTTTTTACATCCAGCCCTCAGGGCAAAACGAAATGAAATCAAAATGTTCACAAGATAACAAAAGGTTATAGAAAAACATGCATGAAATTCAAATACACTTAATTGCACAGCAGCATTTACAAGTACATAACCATGATACCTGCATTCATAACAATAATAAGAATATAGTAATGAGAGAGATAGTGAGTGAGTGAGAGAGAGAGAGATGATGAATGAAGGAAGGAAGGAATAAATGAATGAATGAATGAATGAATGAATGAATGGATGGATGGATCTTATTTCCGATAGCATTAGAGTAAGCAAACAGTTGCTTTCTCCAGCCCTCGAAAGGGAAAAATGTCTAAAGAAAAGGTATGAAGACGACGCCAAGAAATGAGTAATTGTTAACAAATTCATAGAAAAACGAGAAAAGAAACAACATTATAATAAGCATCATATTTATCAGTAACAACGCGTAATTTATAAAAATGCTGAGCGAGAGAGAGAGAGAGAGAGAGAGAGAGAGAGAGAGAGAGAGAGAGAGAGAGAGATAAAAAAAAAGCGACAGAAGAGAGAGGAGATAGTATTTATAGAGAGGATGAGATACAGAGATAGAGTGAGACATGTGGTGAAATACAGTAATATCATATGACATAACATAATATGGTATACTAAACAGAATCTGCAAATTCTTCCATCAGGTATTCATGATACCTTTTCTTGAACACAGTGAAACTTGTATGAACATTAAAACTAGTTAAAATGTTGTTCCAGGGGCAATCGCCAGAGTATGTGAGACTCGATTTGAATAAATCAATTCTTGGCAGTGGTACTATGATCTTGTTGTTGTTACGTATAGTACTTGTAAGGAATCGCTGTTTTAGATACGGAGGAGAAAAACTAGACATTATCTTAAACATAAAAAGCGCCTTATTATGAATGAGTTTCCATTTCAATGGCAGAATACCTAAATCTTTGTAATCAGAGACAGTTAATGACGAAGATTTCGGATGTTTCAGCTTTAAGGCTCTTCTATGTAGACTCATGAGTTGTTTTAAAACATTTTCACTGGCAGAATCCCATACTGTTGAGGCATAATTTACACGTGGTTCGATATAAGCATGGAAAAAATAATTTACGGCAATGCTTGTTTAAGAAATGCTTGGTTCTAGAAAGTTGATGAATCTTTTTGGATAAAGTTTTACAAGTCATCATAACATGTTGAGGCCATGACAGGTTATTGTCAATAATTAGACCAAGTACTTTGTGATGACTGACTGCCTCAATCATTACGCCATTGATATACAATGGAGAACGAGTGGGCAGAAATTTTTGGCGCTTTTGTCTTGTGGTAATGACAATGTATTTCGTCTTTTTCGGGTGTAAGCACATATGATTAAGTTTAGACCATGTTACTATATCATTAATACTTTGTTGCAAGGATGATGATACCCCTTCTATTCTATGATGCTTAGTGTGTATCGTTTTGTCATCTGCAAATAACTCACAAGGTGGTTCAACAAACAGGGGTAAATCGTTAATGTAAATTGAAAATAAAATAGGTCCTAGAACAGAACCTTGGGGAACACCGTAACTTATGGGTAAAAGCTGAGATCTGACTTTATCAACTGAAACCATTTGCTTTCTGTCGGACAAAAAACGAAGACATTAGCTTTAAAGTATTGTGAGATAACCCATATGCTTTTAGTTTTCTGATAAGAAGAGTCTGATCAATAACATCAAATGCCTTTGCAAAATCTACAAAAAGAACACATGTTATTTCGTTGTTGTTAATATTAGTAAGCCACTGATCAACAAGGCTGGTTAATGCTGTATGACAGGAGTGGTTAAGCCTAAATCCTAATTGATTTCATTGAAATGGTTGAGTATATGTTTCTTCAAATGATTCTCTAACGGTTTAGATAGTGTAGATAATATAGAAATTGACCTATAATTAGAGGGATCCGAACGATTACTATTTTTAAATATGGGTACAACTTTCGCAGTTTTAAATGCCTTTGGGACCTGATATATATATATGTATGTATATATATATATATATATATATATATATATATATATATATATATATATATATATATATATAATATACATAAATTGTAAACGTAAGTCAGTGTTTCAGCGATAATAGGAGCAGCCATAAAAAAAAAAATTCCGTCTAGGTCATCAAATCCTCTTGTACCCGTCTGTTTTAAGTGAACAAGAGCATTATATACTTCATGTACACACATAGGGGGAATGTTCAAAGTGGATGTGATATTTTTGGACAAACAGAAATCTTCTAGAACATCTAACTGATTAACGTCGGTTTTGTTGGATTTTATCGTAGAGCTGGATATATTACAAAATGACTATTTAGGTTTTCCACAGAGATATCTTTGGGTATTGGGTGTTGTGAAGTTTTGTTGTTATTGGTTACGGCTGATTGATAGCTCTCCATATCGATCTACTGTCAGCTTTTAAACTATTAACTTTATTTCTTTGTGTTTTCAGTTCCTTTTGATTCCCCTTATCTAAAAGCTCGTCTCTCTGACTGATTTCGATTGCTATGCTTTGAGTCATCCATGCTTTCTGTGGGTAATTTTTAATACGTTTTGTTTTAAACGGTGCATGCTTGTTATAAACATTTAGAAAATTGTGATACCAGACTTCAAGTGCTTCATCACGATTAGTAAACTGGTAAACAGATGGCAGACAGGAATTCATTAAATCAAACAAAAAGAGATCTTTATCAAAACATGAGAAACTTATATGATTAATAATCTTATGGTAGTTTTGGGGAAATTTAATGTCACGTTTTGCCCATGTGAAGCAGATTGGTAAATGATCACTGCATCAAAATGTTGGTGAGCATAATTCTATAAAATTGTTAGTCGAGGAAGCATAAATATGATCAATTAGTGTTGCAGATGTAGAAGTAATCCTTGTGGGTTTGCCAATTAGCTGAGTTAGATTAAATGATTCATAAATATTAGTCCAAGCATTACTGAATTTTGTCAAATCTATGTTAAAATCACCCATTAAGATAATTTCATCAGATACTTGCGAAATCAAAAGATCATCCATCATATTCGTAAATCTATCAGTCCAATCTCACGTTCAGCGGGGTTTCTATAAATAAAACCTAATACAATTTGTTTTGATCTTTTCAACTGAACTTCAATCCACACTGACTCCACGCGATAATTCCCCTGGTGATTTGTACTGCTGTACAGATTTGAGTCAGACGCGAACAGGGGAAAATTGTCAATAAAATTTACATTGAATCGAGTACATGCTTCTTGCATATGACGATTTGCTGGGGCAATACTGTTGTTGAAATGGTGTTTTCCCTTTGCCGGTAGGATGGAGCTAAAGGTCACCTGTGCCTTTGGAAACTTTCTCAGACATAATGCCACGAGCTCGGACCAGGTCTCCAGTGGCACAGGGCCAGACGGACAAGAACTGATGCCGACATGGACAATAGCGTCTTTCAGATCAGGGGCTGTGGGGGTTGATTGGAGCCAGGTGTGGAGATCTCTAACAGTCATACCTGTTACACATATTTTGAATAAAAATTCTTGTCAAGGGGCTAAGCGTTTTGGATTGATGAAGCGTATGATGGAGTCTCCGATAAGTAACACTGTTGCTCTCTTGGGGATAGACATGTGAGCCAGAATTTCACCGGGGCTTGATTTGGGGTGTGGGAAGCAGCTATCCTTCCTCACAACTGCTTCAACAGGAGGCAGTGTTAAGTGCGCTGCTGGAGTATTTTCTGACAGTACGGAATATGCGTTTGCAGTGGAAACAGAATATTGCAGAGCATCATCATCCGTATCAGCTGGAATCGGGGCAGGGGGGTTAATGCATATGTTGGATTTGTCTCCCGTCAGTGACAAAATGGAGGGTGGTTGTGACAAAAACTGACAATCAGTCCGTGGTCCAGCTTCAGGACCGGTAAGGACTGTTGTTACAGTCTGACCATCACTGTTACAGGGAGAGCTGGGAAAACATACATCTTCAGTTTGAGTATCAACATCCACACTGCTGGTCGTGTTTGACAGATTGGGATGTACTTCATCTGACTCAGTCTGTGAGAAGGTTGATACACTTTCTTTTGAGGTAGATTTTTTTTTTTTTTTTTTTTTTTACTTCTGACAGGAGGGACCCCAGCTGAGCTTTTATGGACCCATTTTCTTTTGTGAGTTGTTTGTTACATTTTTTTCCAGATCATTAATGTGTGTTTTTAATTCATCTATTTTAGAAACTAAGGCATCAAAATTTTCACAAACATTTACACGTAGTCCATTTTTGGTGACTGTTTTGACGTCTTCATCCACAGACTTGAAGTCACTTTCCAGGGCGGACTGTGCACTGGTCACCGCTTCTAGCTGCTGTTCCAAAAGAACAACTTTGTTGGACAGTTTGGGAAATGGGCTGCACACAGATGACACACGAGGGGGAGGATAAAGTGTTCGTTTGCACTGCTTTCTTGTCCTTTTACCCACAGGGGTAGACTTCTTGTGGGATTTGGGTTCAGTCTCTTGCTGCTGCTCACAGGGTAGCACTGTCGGGGTGGGTGGGAGGAGAATGGCGCTTTCTCTTGTAGGATCGTCCGTTCCAGACTCCAAGAGCAGGTGTGATGTTGTTGTCATGAGAGATAAGTCAAATGTAGGATTTTTTAACGCTGGTGTTCAATGAAATTACTAATGAACCTGACAGGAGTTTGAATAAATGAAGGCATCAGTTTTTCACAGTTCTTATCTTGAGTAAAAGTGGAAATAAAATCTTTTAAGATTTCATATTCATCAGAGTCCCACCTCGGGCAGTCAACACCTTGACAAAGCAGAGTTCCTGCAGACTGTGAAGAAAAATAAAGGGATATAGTAATAGATTTGGAGGTCTGGTGAAGAATACGAATAACGGTTTTAGAAAGAGGTGGTAGTGGCGGTAGAGAAACCACTGGTGACGAGAAGTTTAATATTGAATCACTGGAATCAAAGTCACTGTGCTGAACGGAAATCTCAGTGTCCTGAATGGCTTGGCAGCGATATAACAGACTGTTCCTCCACACCAAGAGCTCGTCTTTGCTACATGTAAAACGTTTTTGAATAATGTCCATAGTGGTTTCAGTTTCAGTTTCAGTAGCTCAAGGAGGCGTCACTGCGTTCGGACAAATCCATATACGCTACACCACATCTGCCAAGCAGATGCCTGACCAGCAGCGTAACCCAACGCGCTTAGTCAGGCCTTGAGGGGGGAAAAAAAAGGTGAATAAATAATAGATAAGCTTACACAAATAAATAAATAAATAAAAATTATAATGTAAAAAAAAAAAAAAAAAAAGGTGAATAAATAATAGATAAGCTTACACAAATAAATGAATAAATAAATAATAATTATTATTTAAAAAAAAATAATAATAAATAAATAAATAAGATAACAATGATGATAAATAAGCAAATAGATGTAAAACATGAAGACACACATTCACATATACACCCACACATGCATAACAGATATGCACCAAACATGCAGTGGGCTGTAGTTTGTTGTTAATGGTTGTACCATAAGGGGAAATAGATTCAGCCATGATAATGAGCAATAAAACGGACCACTGTGGATAAAAGATATAAATCATAAAAAGGGGATTTTACACACAGACAATACACATAACTCACTTGCTGTCACCGCCAGAACAATTCACCAGGTTACTCACAAATAAATCCCATCATGAGGTGGAATGGTATCCATATGCACACAGTTATCCCGCCACACAGGATCACACTGAACAGCACAGTCAGCCA
Source organism: Babylonia areolata (assembly GCF_041734735.1). NCBI lineage: Eukaryota > Metazoa > Mollusca > Gastropoda > Neogastropoda > Buccinidae > Babylonia > Babylonia areolata. The sequence goes on along the minus strand of NC_134898.1, from coordinate 3,306,450 downwards.
CACACAGTTCACAACAGCTGACAAGTATAACGTGTTCACATTGCACAGCCACAGTTCATGCGCACTCTTGTGTGTCCAAGTGCGATCACCGAACAACACACGATAATGTGTGAAAATCAAATAAACTTTTTACAGCAGTTGACGCAGAAAAGTATCCACTTGATCTACATAATGATGTTTTTCATGATCACGCACAGGAAAATTTGTAATTTGCAAAAAACGCTAAATATTTTTGACGAGCTCTTTCTCGGCATCTCGTGAGCAAAGTTCACAGAGGAGAGCGAGAGACAGAGGGACAGAGAGAGAGAGTGGGAGAGGGAGTGGGAAAGAGACAGAGACAGAGAGAGAGAGAGAGAGAGAGAGAACGAATTTTAATGCCATTGAGCTGTTGATTCCATTCAGCAATGCGCCACGCGATGTCACAGACATGGAGACCATGGGAATGTTTTGTTTTCAATGTGCAATCACATGGAACACTCGTTAATGTTAACATCGTCATGTTCACTGACAAGCGATTCCTTCTTTCTGCCTTTCTTTCTTTAGTGATTCACGTATTTATTTATTCATTCATGTAGTTGTGTGTTTATTTATCTATTTTTTGCTATTTCATCATCTGCACCGTTTCATTGGAATGACTCCCACACCGCTCGTTTCGAATCGCCCCCACAGTTTCAGTTTCAGTTTCAGTAGCTCAAGGAGGCGTCATTGCGTTCGGCCAAATCCATATACGCTACACCACATCTGCCAAGGAGATGCCTGACCAGCAGCGTAACCCAACGCGCTTAGTCAGGCCTTGAGAAAAAAAAGGTGAATAAATAATAGATACGTTTACATGAATAAATAAGTAAATAAATAAATAATAAGTATGATATAAAAAGGTAGTAGTAATGGTAATAATAAAAAAATAATAATAATAAAAAATAAATAAATAAATAAGACAACAATGATGATAAAATAAGCAAATAAATGTAAAACATGAAGACACACATTCACACATACACCCACACATGCATAACATATGCACCAAACATGCAGTTTCACAGTTATGAAAGCACAGTCAAATACATATAAACGTACATGAGCTGCAAATCACACACACACACACACACACACACACACACACACATTACCCTGCACCTCCTCTACCCCCCTCCTCCACACACTCATTTCTGGTCTATGTATCGCAGCTTCCACGGCACACACACACACACACACACACACACACACACTTGTACAAGCACACACACACACGCCCATATCTCCCACCCCCAACCCCACACACATATATACAAAGATATCTATATAATATATACGTTCCAATATCCTGTTCCTCCCACAGTGTAGGCATGCATACACTCACATACCTCATCCTCTACACCACCTCCTCCCCGCACCCCCACCTCCCCCTCACACCCACACACACACACACACACACACACACACACACACACACACACACACACACATGCACAGAACTCTCCTGACACTTGTGTACACTTACACTCTCACGCATGCACAAACGCACTCAAAAACACAGACCCACACATACACACAAACGCACACATACACACACGCACAGAGGCTGCCACTGATTGGCCACAAGAGGGATGGGAAAAGATCTCTGATGCCAAGAACATGGCGTCTAGTGTGTTGCTCAGTCTATTGTATTTGGAAAAGCCCACAGAGACTCTGTTCCGTTTTGAAGAAATTTGCGCAATGTTGGTTTGGAAATGATGCCGATATTTGTTTGATTTGCAAAGCATCGTGCACATCGTGCCCCCACAGTCACACATGGGTTCGCCGTCCGCAGTCCCAGCCTCTTGAGTTGTCTTGCCTAGTCTTGTGTAGTCCATTCTGTGTGTGTGTGTGTGTGTGTGGGGGGGGGGGGGCGGGGGGGGGGGGGTGGATGTGTGTGTGTGTGTGTGCGCGCGCACGTGTGTGCGTGTGTATGTGTGTGTGTGTGGGGGGGGGGGGTGGATGTGTGTGTGTGTGTGTGTGTGTAAGTGAACTTTGCTTCAGAACAACCCCACAAGAGTAAGAATTATCAACGTATATGCAGACCGCGAAGTGTGGCAAAGAGACAGAAAGAGAGAGAGGGGAGGGGGGGGAGGGGGGGTAAGGAGGTAGATAGGGAAGAAGAAAGATATACGGGACGGAGGAGGGATGGAGGGAGACAGACAGACAGACAGTCATAATGAAGGGGTGATGAGTGGAGGGACACACACACACACACACACACACACACACACACACACACACACACACACACACAAATCCCACAAAATCTCACACCGTCAAACCCAACACCAAGGAAGCACCGTGATAATGACAGGACTACTGCTGTCCAATGGCTGTCAAAAGATTCTGCCCATTTTCCTCCACGTGTCTTTTTTTTACTCCGGGTCACACAGAAATCAATGGAGCGTGAAACGTGTCTCTGATCGTTTGATGGCAGTGTGACTGAACTCCACTGAATGGTGTCGTCCCCCATTCGCCTATTCACGGTATTACTTATTCCCTCTTTGCCTATTCCCAGTTCGCCTATAAATTAACTGGTGCTCCCTCTTTGCCCATTCCCAGTTCGCCTATCAGTAAACTGGTGCTCCCGACTTGCCTATTCCCAGTTCGCCTGTCAGTAAACTGGTGCTCCCGACTTGCCTATTCCCAGTTCGCCTATCAGTAAACTGGTGCTCCCGACTTGCCTATTCCCAGTTCACCTATCAATAAACTGGTGCTCCCGACTTGCCTATTCCCAGTTCGCCTATCAGTAAACTGGTGCTCCCGACTTGCCTATTCCCAGTTCGCCTATCAGTAAACTGGTGCTCCCGACTTGTCTATTCTCAGTTCGCTTGTGTGTTCAGTTGCTCTCTCTCTCTCTCTCTCTCTGTCTCTCTCTCTCGCCGTGTGCGCGCGCGCGCGAGCAGGCGCGTTATTCTGTGTGGAGTGATGGCCAAGAGGTAACGCGTCCGCTTCGGAAGCGAGACAATCTGAGCGCACTGGTTCGAATCACGGCTCAGTTGCGGGTATTTTCTCCCCCTCCACTAAACCTTGAGTGGTGGTCTGGACGCTAGTTATTCGGACGAGACGATAAACCGAGGTCCCGTGTGCAGCATGCACTTAGCGCACGTAAAAGAACTCACGGCAACAAAAGGGTTGTCCTTGGCAAAATTCTGAAGAAAAATCCACATCGTTAGGAAAACAAACAAATAAAAACAAACAAACAAAAAATTGCAGGCAGGAAAAAAATACAAAAAAAGTGTGGCGCTCTCACTGTAGCGGCGCACTCTCCCTGGGGAGTGTAGCCCGAATTTCACACAGAGAAATGTGTTGTGACAAAAAAAAAAAAAAAAAAAGAGTAATACAATACAATACTATACAATACAACAAATCTTTCTTCACTGCTGGCCCGGTCTCCGGTGTTGATGGTCTGGTCTCTGCATCGGTAATTTTGAAAAGAAAGAAAAGTATATTCCTCTCTTGCTTCGGACAGTGACAAAACTTGATCCCAAAATGGACTGTATTATACTCGTTCGAAAATCATTGCCGTGAAAGCGCTCGTTCTGTCTCGCCCTGTCTCAAGACCCCATAGAGAATTACTGGTGTTCATAGAAGCTGCTGGTGGTATTGAGGAACAAACATTAGTGTGTTTGTGTTTGCATGTTTGAGAGAGATAGAGAAAGAGAGAGAAAGGCAGACAGACAGACAGACAGACAGAAGACAAACAGAGACAGCGAGAGACAGAAACAGAGACACTAGAGAGAGAGAGAGAGAGACAGACAGACAGAGACAGAGAGACTGATAGACAGACTTGCAGGGAAAGATAGAAACACAGACAGAGACAGGCAGACAAACAAACACACACACACAACACACATATCGTCATTCAAAATACTTTCCAAATATTATCAAACCCTGTCAGCTAATACTGGAAGACAAACTTGTGGGACTGTTTGGGAAATTTGTCAGTAACTTCTCCCAAAAACGCCATAGTGTGCAGGAGTGATTCAATCTCTTATTCAATATTTATCTATCATTTTGTTTTGCCCTTTGTGCGTGGTTTAATGCAACTTTGCATGCGTGTCTTATAAACCTTGTTTAAGTTTATTTGACATTAAAAATGGATTCTGAAAAAAAAAAATCTGAAAATTCTGAAAAAATTCACACACACACACACACACACACACACACACACACACACACACACACACACACACATATATATATATATATATATCAGATACAAAACACAGACAAGCTTTAACGAAACTCAGAATAAGCGCGCATGACCTAAAGATTGAGAAAGGTAGATATTTAAATATTCCACAAGAAGACAGATTGTGCAACGAGTGTAACATCCTGGAAGACGAAATCCATCTTCTTGATCATTGCATTAAATATAAAACCTGAAGGCAACAATTTTTAAAGGACATTCAAAATTCGAATAACACAGGACATATTCCCAGTCAGGTGATGCTAACAGATGATGAATATATACAAACAAGATTGGGAAAATTTGTTTATAAATGCTGCTGCAATTTACTGCATTAACTGATTGATTAATTGTGTGTTTTTTCATTCGTTCATTCATTTACCATTGCACTTGTGTCTTATAAACCGTACGGTTTCATGACAATAAAATCTATTCTATTCTATTCTATTCACACACACACACACACACACACACACACACACACACACACACACACACACACACAGTGTTAGAGTCAGACGTATTTTCCCTCCAGTGACATTCCGTGTGACCAGCCTGCCTGGGGGGACGTGATGAAGTTCAGTGCAGAATTATCAATAGCTGATGACAGCCCGTGAGCATGTGTGTGGGCGGATGGGAAACAGCACAGCGATATATTACATCATAACTTGTGATGTGTCACAGGAGCCGTCCCTCCGTCCCCCCCCCCCCCCCCCCCGGATCATTCTACCTCTGTGTGTTGGTGTTTCCGTCCCTGGCTCTGTCTGTCTGTTCATCTCCTTTTGCCTTTGCCAGTGGCTGTCTGTTTGTCTATCTGGGTCTCTGGGTCTCTATTATGTATATCTACGTCTGTCTGTCTATCTATTTTCATGACCACACGAACGCACACACAGATGCACACACATGCACAGACAGAGCCCCACCCCCCACCCTACTCCCCCCAACCCACTCACACACACAGCGCGTAAGACAGACAGACAGAGAGAGGGAGAGAGAGAGAGAGAGAGAGAAGGAGACAGAAATAAAGGCAGACGAACAGATTGACAGACAAATACAGAGACAGACGAACCTCCTCCTCCTCCCTCCACCCCCCTCCAAAATCCTAACTCCATTCCCCTTTTTTTTCTTTTTTTACTCTTTTTTTTTCTTTTTTTTTTCTTTCTCCCCCCCCCCCCCCCCCCCCCCCATACATCTAAACGTGCGGACCACCCTGAGAACACGATCATGAGATTTCCATTCTCCGCCCGTTCCAGCCTGGATGTGAGTGGCGATTACCTGGCACACAGTGACATGGTGCACCTCACGTGCCTCTCACACCCGGGGAGGGGGTGGAGGGGCGGAGAGAGAGAGAGAGGGGGGTGGGGGGGGGGGGGAGTGTAGTGTGGATGTGGAGAGGGTGGGGGGAAGGCACTGTTCTAAAAATAGGTGGATTGTGCATTGTCTGTTCCAGTTCACTAACATAGCTCAGTGGTAACGTTGCCATTTTAAGAAACCAGAGTCAATGGGTTACTGTAATACACGGACTGCAACTGTTACCCTCACCCCCTTCCACCAGACTTTCAGTGGTGTGGTCAGGGTGCTAGTCTTTCGGATGAAACGCTACAACGAGGTCCGTGTACAGAACGCAATCAGCGTACGCGCAAAAGAACCCACGTCGACAAAAGGGTTGTCTCTCGCAAAATTCCTGCTCAGTTTCATGTATTTCCACACAATAGCGCGGGTATGACGTGGGCGGATGACTGCATATCAACATCCATCTGCACGTTCCATAATTGACGAGTCCATCCTGTCACCATGCCACTCGAGTGCTGGAGGGGGTGATGGGGTGTGGTGGCAGGGGAATGGGAGGTAGGGGGCGGGGGGCGTTGAGGATGGTGGTGGGGGGGGGGGGGTGGTCGTGGTCAGTGAGATGTCAGCTGCACAACGTCACGTGGTGAGAAGTTACGAAATGTCAGTCACCGGCTGCCGTGGAAAATGGCACAGGTTTTTACCAGAACGTGGGTGTTAGGTTGTGGGAACAACATATTATTTTCCTCCACCCACCCACCCCTCCTTCCCCACCACACATTGCGACCTATACCTTCTCCAAACAAAAATATGACAACAAACAAACACGCAAACAAACAAACAAACCAACCCCCAGAAATACGATCAGTGCCAATGTTTCGTCATTACCATTCTTCAGCAACACACTGTGCCTTTCTCTCTTCTGACGTCGACTAAACTCTGTGTGTGTGTGTGTGTGTGTGTGTGTGTGTGTGTGTGTTGTCATTCTCTTTCATGGTTATATACCGACCACGTCCAGTTCCACAAACGAGCAGAAGCTCGAATGGAATCGTCCATGCACCGTGAAAGAAACGGAAGACGACGAAAATCCGACGGCAATGGAGGTGAGATGTTCATCTGATTCGGGTTATTCTATTTCATTTTATTCACCGGGACGTCACACAGAAGAACTGTTCACCAGATTCCTCCAGGTCTGTCGGTTTTGTGTCAAAGCCTGGGTCTCTGTGAATGGTTTTCATGTCCATTCTGCAGTGTGGTCAGTCCATCGGTTTCATCTGTCTTCCTTTCCGTCTCCCTGTAAAGAAAGTGCCAGAGAGACAAAGATAACTAAATGAGTGTGTTTACTTGTAAGTGTATGCCTGCTATCTGTTCACATGTCACTCCAAATCAGAATGTGTTCTCCCCAAAAATCAACACTTGTTAAACCATACCCTTTTATTTATTATTCAGAAGATATCTATAGCTGATGCTTATGGCCTGAACTGGAATATATGTGGGGGAACAATTAAATCATTACCGCCGTGATTGTTCTTCAGATGTCTCGCCAGCTCCTGGCTCCTCATTCAGCACGTTTCGATAGTCCCACCATCACGTTCACCTTCTGTGGTCTGCCCGAAACCCGACAGAGTGCTGATAGTCCGTCAGGATGGTCCCACCATCACGTTCACCTTCTGTGGTCGGCCCGAAACCCGGCAGAGTGCTGATAGTCCGTCAGGGTGCTCCCACCATCCAGTTCCACGGAACTTATCTCAGTTAGCTGCCAGCCCGTCACTCAGCATTGTCCTTCACTCAGCATTGTCCGTCACTCAGCATTGTCCTTCACTCAGCATTGTCCTTCACTCAGCATTGTCCGCTTGTCCGTCACTCAGCATTGTCCGTCACTCAGCATTGTCCGTCAGTCAAGCATTGTCCGTCACTCAGCATTGTCCGTCACTCAGCATTGTCCGTCAGTCAAGCATTGTCCTTCACTCAGCATTGTCCGTCACTCAGCATTGTCTGTCACTCAAGCATTGCCCGCTTGTCCGTCACTCAAGCATTGTCCGTCACTCAGCATTGTCCGTCACTCAAGCATTGTCCGCTTGTCCGTCACTCAAGCATTGTCCTCAGCGTTGTCCGTCACTCAAGCATTGTCCTCAGCGTTGTCCGTCACTCAAGCATTGTCCATCGCTCAAGCATTGTCCTCAGCGTTGTCCGTCACTCAAGCATTGTCCTCAGCGTTGTCCGTCACTCAAGCATTGTCCTCAGCGTTGTCCGTCACTCAAGCATTGTCCTCAGCGTTGTCCGTCACTCAAGCATTGTCCTCAGCGTTGTCCGTCACTCAGCATTGTCTGTCACTCAAGCATTGTCCTCAGCGTTGTCCGTCACTCAAGCATTGTCCGCTTGTCCGTCACTCAGCATTGTCCGTCACTCAGCATTGTCTGTCACTCAAGCATTGTACTCAGCGTTGTCCGTCACTCAAGCATTGTCCTCAGCCTTGTCCGTCACTCAGCATTGTCCGTCACTCAAGCATTGTCCGCTTGTCCGTCACTCAGCATTGTCCGTCACTCAAGCATTGTCCTCAGCCTTGTCCGTCACTCAAGCATTGTCCGTCACTCAAGCATTGTCCTCAGCGTTGTGCGTCACTCAAGCATTGTCCGCTTGTCCGTCACTCAGCATTGTCCGTCACTCAAGCATTGTCCTCAGCCTTGTCCGTCACTCAAGCATTGTCCGTCACTCAAGCATTGTCCTCAGCGTTGTGCGTCACTCAAGCATTGTCCGCTTGTCCGTCACTCAGCATTGTCCGTCACTCAAGCATTGTCCTCAGCCTTGTCCGTCACTCAAGCATTGTCCTCAGCATTGTCCGTCACTCAAGCATTGTCCGTCACTCAAGCATTGTCCTCAGCGTTGTCCGTCACTCAAGCATTGTCCGCTTGTCCGTCACTCAGCATTGTCCGTCACTCAAGCATTGTCCTCAGCCTTGTCCGTCACTCAAGCATTGTCCGTCACTCAAGCATTGTCCTCAGCGTTGTCCGTCACTCAAGCATTGTCCGCAGCGTTGTCCGTCACTCAGCATTGTCCGTCATTCAAGCATTGTCCTCAGCCTTGTCCGTCACTCAAGCATTGTCCGTCACTCAGCACTGTCCGTCACTCAAGCATTGTCCTCAGCAGTTAAGAAGTCAATCATCTCAAGTTTTGCACTTCGCTGCATTATGACGTTGTACTAATATAATGACGTTGTACTCTATAGAATGACGTTGTACCCTCCAGAATGACGTTGTACGCTATAGACTGACGCTGTGTTCCTCTGAGTGACTGCCTTCCACACAATGACGCTGCACCGCTCGCATTGACACTGCGCTATTTATAGTATATGTCAGTTCCTTGACTTTCCAGATGCAACCCCCCACCCCCCACCCTTCCTTGTTTCCTGTCCCACTACAGACTATGTTTTGAATATTGTTCTTAGAAACCTGAGTGGACAAACAAGACAACATGGACACCATACATTTTCTGGCGAAAATATGTGCCGATATGGACAGCTTCATAATAATAATAATAATAATGGTAGTTATATAGCGCTGAATCTTGTGCAGAGATAAATCAAAGCGCTTTCGCACCAGTCATTCACACGCATGCATAACTCTAAAACTGTAGAAACTAAGAAGGGCAGGCAATGGAGGCTATTTTGGGACGAGGTGGGTTTTAAGGCCAGACTTGAAAGAGCTGAGTGTGGAGACTTGACGAAACGAAAGAGGAAGTTCATTCCATTTGCAAGGTCCAGAGACAGAGAAAGAACGACGGCTAACAGTCGAGTGTTTGACTCTGGGTATGCGTAAACAGAGTGGATCCGAAGCCGATCGTAGTGAGCGAGATGGAGTGTAGATGTGAAGGCAGCCGCAGAGACAGGAACGGGCAGTTTTGTGAATAACACCATTTGCCAAACAAATCTGCATTTCACAGCAGCACGTCATATTCATAACTCAGTGTATGATTACAAAAATGCACGTGAAACACTTGAAACCATATAATATGTTGCCATTTAAAAAAAAATGGATCTAGGGAAAATAGTATACCATTTTCTTTGCACCCTCCCCCCTCTTGGAAGGTTCGTTCAGAAAGGCCATTGGATCTTGTGACTGGGCCACACCAGCTTGGCTTTCTTTCATGGGTTGATGTCAGCACGTCTTCATGAGGTCCAGTTCGCTGCATGGTGGTTTGCTGTTGCATTATGTTGTTTCGTTGTAATGTTATATTGTGTTGTACTGTGTTGTTGCATTATGTTGTTTCGTTGTAATGTTATATTGTGTTGTACTGTGTTGTTGCATTATGTTGTTTCGTTGTAATGTTATATTGTGTTGTACTGTGTTGCATTATGTTGTTTCGTTGTAATGTTATATTGTGTTGTACTGTGTTGTTGCATTATGTTGTTTCGTTGTAATGTTATATTGTGTTGTACTGTGTTGTTGCATTATGTTGTTTCGTAGTAATGTTATATTGTGTTGTATTGTGTTGTTGCATTATGTTGTTTCTTTGTAATGTCATATTGTGTTGCACTGCGTTGTTGCATTATGTTGTTTCGTTGTAATGTCATATTGTGTTGTACTGTGTTGCATTATGTTGTTTCTTTGTAATGTTATATTGTGTTGTACTGCGTTGTTGCATTATGTTGTTTCGTTGTAATGTTATATTGTGTTGTACTGTGTTGCATTATGTTGTTTCTTTGTAATGTTATATTTTGTTGTGTTGTAATATGCTGTGTTGGAATGTATTGTACTGTGTTGCATTATGTTATTTCGTTGCAATGTTGTGTTGTGTTGTAATGTGCTGTGTTGAATTGTGTTGTACTGTGTTGCATTATGTTGTTCCGTTGTAATGTTGTGTTGTGTTGTAATGTGCTGTGTTGAATTGTGTTGTACTGTGTAGCATTTTGTTGTTCCGTTGTAATGTTGTGTTGTGTTGTAATGTGCTGTGTTGAATTGTGTTGTACTGTGTTGCATTATGTTGTTCCGTTGTAATGTTGTGTTGTGTTGTAATGTGCTGTGTTGAATTGTGTTGTACTGTGTTGCATTATGTTCCATTGTGTAATCATCAGTCGCGTGCTGAATCCCTGTATAGTTGCCCCCCCACTCCCCTAAACCCCCCCGCCCCCCACCTCCACTCCCCCTGCCCCCCCCCCCTCCCCCCTCTCTCTCTCTCACTGGAGCAGTGATTAGCTTATCTGACGATTAGCACCAAGCGATAAGATGTCGAGTTTCACAATACAGGTCAGTTTCAATGGGTTTGGGTTTCCATTGCAGGTACACGCTGATAATAACTGCTATTGTTCGTTCTTTCTCCCTGACTGCCTGACTCACCTCCCAGCCATACCTCAGTGCTGATAACTGACGTCTTCAGCAGACACTCACCGGCGTTAAAAGCAGACCGTTGTATAGTCTTTGAGGAGGGGGTGGGGTGTGTGTGTGGGGGGGGGGGGTACACGATAAGGTGGACACCTGTCACACCTGCTGACAATGGAGAGTGGTCATCACAGTCCCAGTTATCAGTTGTTCGTGTGGTGTGGCTGGCGAGAAAGGCTCTGATTTGAACGGTGTGTGTGTGTGTGTGTGTGGGGGGGGGGGTGTAGGGGGGCTGAGGGGGGCAATGGGTGGGGGGGAGGAATTGCAGGGAGGAGTAGATGGTACTAGGAAGGGGTAGAGGGCTGATGATGAATGAATGAATGAAAGAATGAATGAATGAACTGGACTTATTTAAAGCGTGCAAAAATGTCCATACCAAGGCTGTGTGTTCACAGCGATACACACACACACACACACACACACACACAGAGAGAGAGAGAGAGAGAGAGAGAGACTGTTCTCAGAGAGAGAGAATGAATGAATGAATAAATGAATGAATGAATGAATGAATGAACTAATTAATTAATTAATCTTTATTTTCCAACGGTGAAGATATTACTACTTTGGCCGACTTACATATCTGCCGTTGTTCTAAGAGACACACAAACATATACACATATAAATGTTGTTATACTCAATATATGTACATGGATAACAGAGACACAACATCACTCACATCTTTACGAAACGGAAGCGAGTAACTCACTACACACACACACACACACAATGTCGCGCTTTAGCATCTTAAATTCCAGGAGCTGAAATTAGGATGCTTCAGTACGACAATATCCTCCCTCTCGCCTACCCCCCCCCCCCACCCCCCCTCCCACACACACACACACACACCACAGAAACAACAACAACAACAACAACACCTAGCATTAATGCTACACATGAATGATTCGAGTGGAATTAACACAGAAAAGTAATGATGACATTAAAGTTAAAACACAGATGTAAGAGCCAGTGATATGGACAGGTGGACACACCATGGGGGGGGAAGGGAGAGAAATAGAGAAAGAAAGAGAGAGAGACAAAGAGAGAGAGAGAGGGGGGGGGGATGTAAAGATATGTCAATGCGAAATCAGAAAGAGGGTAAAAAAAAAAGAAAAAGTGTGTGTGTTGGGTGAGGATGGTTCACAATACATGTGAGTATACAGACTCGTACACATGACCAGACTATAGTTTGTTTTCGTTAGTTTTTGTCCACTGTAAGGAGAACACATTCAGATCTTTGAAAAGAATATTCTATGGTGTGATACGTTATCAACTGATTGACGCATTTTGAAATAGTTTGTAAGGATTGTCAGTGACAATATTATACCAGATTTTTGGTCTGGCTGTCGGCACGCATACACTGTCCAAGTTTCTCTTTAAATGTTGTGGTGGAAAAGGGTTCTTCAAGGTGTTTGGGGAGATTGTTCCAGCAGTGCGTGCCGGAGTATGTCAAACTCGATTTATGAAAGTCTAGAGGGACACAGAGAGAGACAGACAGAGACAGAGAGAGACAGACAGAGAGACAGACAGAGACAGAGAGAGACAGACAGAGAGACAGACAGAGACAGAGAGAGAGACAGACAGACAGACAGGGAAGACTGATGATGGTTTATTCACTTCAGGCCTTGGTCCCCTGTGGAGAAGAATATAAGTTTCAGTTTCAGTTTCTCAAGGAGACGTCTGTGCGTTCGGACATATCCATATACGCTAGACTGATACCTGACCAGCAGCACAACCCAACGCGCTTGGTCAGCGCTGAGTGTATGCATATTTGTGTATATATCAGAGTGGATTTCTTCCAGAGGACACACTCTCGTTGCCATGGGTTCTTTTTCAGGACGCCAAGTGTGGGCTGCACACGGGACCTCGGTTTAACGTCTCACCCGAATGACTAGACGCTCAGTTTGATTCTCCAGTCAAACTTGAGAGAAAGAGCGAAAGTAGGATTCGAACCCTGATCCTCGCGGACTGTACTGGCAGATGAATGTCTTAACCATTCTGGTACCTTCCTCCCTGAAGCGGAATGCGAACAATATATAACCACTTATGATTCGTAATAAACCAAAGGATCAGGTAACATATTACAGGTCATTCAATTTCTCTGTGCTCAAAGGCTTTGTAAGGATACACAGACATGTTTCTAGCAATTTTATCGTCAGTACAAATTAACAATAAAGTCAATTTGATTAAAGATTCAAGAGCATCAATAATATATGGGCCGATTGCAGTTGTGTGTTTTTGGGTTTTTTGGTTGTTTTTTTCAAGTATCTTTGAGCGCATGGCAACTGAGAATAGAGAGACAGAGACAGACAGAGACAGAGAGAAATACAGAGATCATAAGTAGTTCCTTTTGTTCATGCAGTGAGAGAGAGAGACAGACAGAGACAGAGACAGAGAGACAGAGTCAGACAGAGACAAATACAGAGATCATAAATAGTTCCTTTTGTACGTGCAGTGAGAGAGAGACAGACAGACAGAGAGACAGACAGAGAGCCACAAAGAGAGAGACAGAGACAGACAGACAGAGAACCAGAGAGAGAGAGAAATTGAGAGAAATATATATATATATATATATATGTGTGTGTGTGTGTGTGTGTGTGTGTGTGTGTAGAAACAGAAAGACAGACAGAGAGCCAAAGCCAGAAAGACAGACGGACAGACAGACAGACAGACAGGGAGACAGAGAGACAATCCACTGCAGTTAATGAGACGTTTCACACTTGATCCATGCCCAACGCTGTAGTGTTTGGCTGGGTGAATTAGCCGGCAGTGCGGAAACCTCCTCCATTCCTCTCCCTCCAAGACTGGGTGCTGTCTGGGGGGTCAATGCCATTGACCCCAATCACGTGACCTTGGAGTCTGATGGCTTTTCAGATCCGTGAGGACGTTGCGAGAGTTTATCGACTGGACAGAAATGCTCTGTGCGGTGACTTTGAGCCTCCCACTCGACAGTTACCCCCGGGGAGTTATTCGTGATTCTGAAGATAGACCAGTGTCCACGTTGGCTGCAGCCCTTCTGTTGACCTATGTCCATCAGTGGGTTTAACTGTACGGGTATGATGGTTTCTACCCCCACCATTTTGATAATCAAACTCTGCTGTTCCTGATTATATCCAGTTAGGTATGGATGGGTTTTCGCATTTCATTGGGAAATGGTGTGAAGAGAATCCACACACACGCACACACACACACACACACACACACACACACACACACACACACACACACACACACACACACACATTCGCGCGTGCAGGCGCGATGATCACACACAGAAACAGTAACACTGGAGGGGGCGGGAGAGGGGGTGAAGGGGTGGGAGAGTGAAATGAGGAATAGCCCTTTTCCCCCGAAAACGGACTGTGACTACCTGCATGGCGAGGTAAAAACGGTCATCCACGTCAAAGCCCACTCGTGTACATACGAGTGAACGTGGGAGACGGAGCCCACGAAACGAAGAAGGAGGAGGAGGAAAAGAAGAGAAGAAGAAGAAGGAAGAGGAGGAGGAGGAGGAGGTGAAGGAGGAGGACGACGACGACGACGAGAAGAAGAAGAAGAAGGTGGAGGAGGAGGAGGAGGAGGAGAAGAAGGTGGAGGAGGACGAGGTGAAGGATGAGGATGAAGAAGAAGAAGAGGAGGAGGAGGTGAGGGATGAGGAGAAGAAGAAGAAGGAGGAGGAGGAGGGGGAGGAGGACGAGGTGAAGAAGAAGAAGAAGAGGAGGAGGTGAAGGATGAGGATGAAGAAGAAGGAAGAGGAGGAGGAGGAGGTGAAGAAGAAGAAGAAGAAGAGGAAGAGGAAGGAGGAGGAGGAGAAGAAGAAGGAAGAGGAGGGAGGTGAGGGATGAGGAGAAGAAGAAGGAGGAGGAGGAGGAGGGGGAGGAGGAGGAGGTGAAGAAGAAGAAGGAGGAGGAGGAGGGGGAGGAGGAGGAGGTGA
>NC_134898.1:3281647-3286647 GCF_041734735.1 Babylonia areolata | reverse complement strand
GGCATATGTCTTGTCCCATGTAAGTCGACTTTTACCACGATTCTTTTAGTTTGCCCTTCACTGAGTGGAAACCTACTTTCCATACACCTCTCCTTTCAAGCAAAGGGACGAGGGACTTGATTTCTATTCTCTCTCTCTCTCTCTCTCTCTCTCTCTGTGTCTCTCTGTCTCTGTCTCTCTCTCTCTCTCTCGGACTCACTTTCTCCCCCTCGCTCTCTCTCTCTCTCTCTCTCTCTCTCTCTCTCAATGACCTTTGCAGATACAAAAATAATCGCTTCACGTAACTTGCAGCCTTTCCTACACAAACACACACATGTACAAACTGAACGCACCGGTGCACCAGAAACTGAAACCAAACTGATAAATAATAAAAAAAATTTATATATATATATATATATATATATATATATATATATATATATATATATATATATAAATATATAAGGGAAATGAACAGGGCAAGCAAGAAGCAAAGGAAAACGAAAAGGAACCACGTGAACTTGTTCTAACATTGCCTAAAAAAAAAAAAGACTATCAACCCTCCATCTCCCCCGCACACCCCTCCCCCCCCCCCCACCCCTACCCTCCCACTCTCCAAAAAAAAAAAAAAAAAAAAGAAAGAAAGAAAGCAAGAAAGCACAGAAGCAGAGTTTGGCATTAACGACTTAGGCATTAGAGTGAGAATCAGAACGCATTTGTCTTTTGAATTATTCAGGCAAATTCCTCTTCAGTGTCCGGAGAAAGTCGTCTTTCGCTGTCACGCCTTCTCTTCTACCTCTTGGGAGAAAAATGAAAAGAAAAGAAAAAGTTGCAGAACACGAGAAATAAAAGCCTCTGTTCTGTTTCTTCTGTGTGTTTCACAGCTCGGCAATGTTTTACTTTGACTTCACCACCATATTTGTTCTGTACAGTGTGCAAGAAAATGTGGAAAAAAAAAAACATGTCCACAGGTGTATGTGTTCGGGCGGATGCGTGTGTGTGTGTGTGTGTGTGTGTGTGTGTGTGTGTGTGTGTGTGTGTGTGTGTGTGTGTGTGTGTGTTCTAGCACATTTTTGTGTTTACACCTTATCACATTATTGTTCCTTTGTAATTACGTTTTCAGTTTGCAATCATTCTTGAGCTCCTTGAGCGTTGGGAGGCGCTGTATAAATCTCCATTATTACTGTCATTACTATCGTCATTATCATTAATTTTGTTATTGGCGAAATGTGACACAGACGTCCTGGGCCAGCGAAGTGTACAGAGGGGGTATATTCCGACCAGAAGGGGTATGACATGACTTTTTTTACTCGGGGTATGAACTTGCCAGGGGTAGAGTTCGGCCTGTTACACAGGCATTGAACAGGTCCGAGAGATACAGACACCTGCAGTGTTGGTCAGAATCTTGAACAACACACCAAAACATACATAAATGACGTGTATGGTCCTCCCCTGTTTGGTCTCAGTCTTCCCATTGGAACCCTGTGCATTCTCAGCTCAGGGGGGAGAGAGAAGGGGGGAGAGAGAGGGTGTAGAGAGATGGGGGAGAGAGAGGGGATAGAGAGAGGAGGGAGGGAGAGGGGGGAGAGAGAGAGGGAAGAGAGAGGGGGAAGAGAGAGGGGGAGAGGGGGAAGAGAGAGGGGGGAAGAGAGAGAGGGGGGAGAAAGAGGGGGAGAGAGAGGGGGAAGAGAGAGGTGGGGGAGAGAGAAGGGGAGAGAGAGAGGGGGAAGAGAGAGGGGGAGAGAGAGGAGGGAGAGAGGGGGGAGAGAGAGGGGGGGAGAGAGAGAGGGGGGGAGAGAGAGAGGGGAGAGAGGGGGAAGAGAGAGGGGGAGAGAGAGAGGGGGTGGAGAGAGGGGGGGGAGAGAGAGGGGGTGGAGAGAGGGGGGAAAGAGAGGGGGGAGAGAGAGGGGGGGAGAGAGGGGGGAGAGAGAGGGGGGGGGAGAGAGAGGGGGTGGAGAGAGAGGAGGGAGAGAGGGGGAGAGAGAGAGGGGGGAGAGAGAGAGGGGGTGGAGAGAGGGGGGGAGAGAGAGGGGGTGGAGAGAGGGGGGAAAGAGAGGGGGGGAGAGAGAGGGTAGGAGCTGGCCACGAAAGGCGTCTGAACATGAATTCAGTATGTGCTTTACGAGAGAAACAGAGAACAAGAGCAAGGAGAGAGACAGACAGATAGACAGAGACTGAAAGCAAGAACGAGAGAGAGGGAGGGAGGGGGGGAGAGGGGGGAGGGATCGTGAAAGAGAGAGAGAGAACTCAGAGTTAGAAATGTTTTTTTTATCCAAGAATTAAGGTTTTAGAGAAAGTCAGACACAGAAAGAGAGAGAGAGACAAAGACGGAGACACACACACACAGAGAGAGAGAGAGAGAGAGAGAGAGAGAGAGAGAGAGAGAGAAACACAGAGAAACACAGAGAAACATAGAGAAACACAGAGAAATAGAGACACAGAGAGAGAGTGAGAGTGAGATAAAGAGGGAGGGAGAGAGAGAGAGACAGAGACAGACAGAGACAGACAGAGAAACACAGAGAAATAGAGACAGAGAGAGAGTGAGAGTGAGATAAAGAGGGAGGGAGAGAGAGAGAGAGAGACAGAGACAGACAGAGACAGACGGAGAAACACAGAGAAATAGAGACACAGAGAGAGTGACAGTGAGATAAAGAGGGAGGGAGAGAGAGACACAGAGAGAGAGACAGAGAGAGACAGAGATAGTGAGATAAAGAGGGAAGGGAGGGAGAGGGAGAGAGAGAGACAGAGACAGAGCGGCGAGAGTGGAGCATGGTGGAGGTCAAGGAATGGTTGTGCAGAGAGGGCTGTTCGACAAACGGCCCAGGATGACTCACACACCTATCGATCATAGCACCGCTCTTTTCACGGGATGAGTAGCCCGCCAGCTGAAACTGCACGGCACATCTTCTGTATCTTCCCTTTCGTTTAAATCTCCTGGTTTTTTTCTTTTTCGTTTTTACATTCTCTCTCTCTCTCTCTCTCTTCTTTCCTTCAGCTTCGTCCGTCATCCTGTTGTTTTATTTCTTCTAGTTCTTGTCCTTCTTAGAATGACTGTAAGGAACTATCGTTCAACTTTTACTTCGTATCAACCACTATCTTAGCTCACTCAGTACGGCCAGTCCTCTCTTCTCCTCTACACAGACCCCTCGGATGTCCAGTGGGTGTCTGAATGACCCAACCTTTAGCTTCCGTCGTAAGAATTGTGGTATTCTTTGTCAACATTCACCTCTTCAGTATAAGAGCCTTCCTCTTGCAATATTTTGATGATGGTAATTGGGGTGAAACGCTGTTAACGTCGTCTCTTTCGCCGTTCGTATGGAGAGAGTTAGGCCTTAATCTTCAAGAGCAAGGACTACAGAATGGACTTTACTCTAGGTTAAACAGTCTTCACAAGCAGGCGCCGTTTTTTTCCTTCTCTGTTGTTCTTTTTATCTAAATATCTAAAACGATGCCACCCCGAGAAGGATGGACCAAAATGAAATCTTACCAGGGATACGTGGGGAGAGAGAGAAAGGGTGGTGGAGAATAAGACAGACAGACAGACAGACAGACAGACAGACAGACACACAGACAGATGGACAGAGCCAGAGAAGCAGACACATAGAGACAGACGAAAAGACAGAGTTAGGCAGAGACAAACAAATAGACAGACATAGACAGGCAAACAGACAGGTAGAGAGACAGAGACAGAGAGACAGACAGATGGAGAGTGACAAGGAGACGGACTAAGAGTCAGAGACAGACACAACAGACAGAGACGGACAGACAGATAGACAGACACACAGTGAGAAAGCGACAGAGACGGACAGAGAGATCGTGTAAGAAATTAGCGACTGGACAGAAAGACACACAGACAGACATAGACGAACAGACAGACACACAGACAGACATAGACGAACAGACAGACACACAGAGAGAAAGCGACAGAAACAGAGACAGAGATAGAGAGATCGTGTAACAGACAGAGACTGGACAGAGAGACACACAGACAGACATAGACGAACAGACAGACACACAGAGAGAAAGCGACAGAAACAGAGACAGAGATAGAGAGATCGTGTAACGGACAGAGACTGGACAGAGAGACACACAGACAGACATAGACGAACAGACAGACACACAGACAGACATAGACGAACAGACAGACACACAGAGAGAAAGCGACAGAAACAGAGACAGAGATAGAGAGATCGTGTGACAGAGACTGGACAGAGAGACACACAGACAGACATAGACGTACAGACAGACACACAGAGAGAAAGCGACAGAAACAGAGACAGAGATAGAGAGATCGTGCAACAGACAGAGACTGGACACAGAGACAAATACATACGAGGGCCACAGACAGGGATATGAAAGCACGCCGTTGAAGGCGGTAAGTCGAATCCCGTCCATAGGCTGTCATCCACGTTCACCTATTCCAGATTCGCCTACTACTAAGGTGGTGACCCCGATTCACCTATTCCCAGTTCGCCCATGTATTCTCTTGCTCTGTGCGCGATGCCGATTCGCTAGTTCCTATTTCGCCTATCACTAAAGTGGTGATCCTCATTCGCCTATTCCTGATCCGCCTGTGGATTCAGTTTGTCTCTGTCTGTGTGTGTGTGCGCGTGTCTGGTTTCTTGTGTTGACGGTCTGTTTTTTGTACTGTCAGTAATTTTGACACAGCAAATAATGTCCGCCTCTCTCGCCTTTGGACACCCTGTCCTAAGTGACCAAGCTTTATCCTACACTGGACTGTGTTATTATCTGTATCTGTATTTGTATATCTTTTTATCACAACAGATTTCTCTGTGTGAAATTCGGGCTGCTCTCCCCAGGGAGAGCGCATCGCTACACTACAGCACCACCACCCCCTTTTTTTTTTTTTTTTTCCTGCGTGCAGTTTTATTTGTTTTTCCTAACCAAGTGGATTTTTCTACAGAATTTTGCCAGGAACAACCCTTTTGTTGCCGTGGGTTCGTTTACGTGTGCTAAGTGCATGCTGCACACGGGACCTCGGTTTATCGTCTCATCCAAAT
>NC_134898.1:3261647-3276647 GCF_041734735.1 Babylonia areolata | reverse complement strand
GGTTTGTGGCGTGCATCATGTGGGTGTTCCTGTCGCGAGTCAGCTCCATTTCCCCTGTTCTCATTCCGGTTTGTGGCGTGCATCATGCTGGTGTTCCTGTACTACTGTGTCATCTGTTTTCTTCTTTATTTCACTGATATTTATCTTTCAGGTTTGTGTCCGACCCAAAAAGGGCTTAGAGGGTCCAATGAAAATACGAAAAATAAATAAATAAATAAATAAATAAATAAATATGTAAAAATAAATAACTAGACATATAAAAACAGTGGGGTAGGTATACCCAATTGCGAACAACGTGTAATTGCGAACGGTTCGTGTACCGCCCTTCTTGGAAGCGTTCTCACTAATTCACCGGGGGTGCGTGCGTGCGTGCGTGTGTGTAATCAAAACCAACAATACAACAGTCTGATTCAATGTTCCAATAATATGTTGTGTCTGTTAAGTTCAAGGCCTGCTTCTGTTTTAATTGTCCACATGTACCCAAACCCAGCTTTCGCAATTAAACTTGCCCGTTCGCATTTACCATCATGCACCCCTGCCGTTTCAACCGTTGAAAAGAAAGATTGGGCGAACTTTTTTTTTAGTGCAAACAATCAGAGAAAGCCTTCAAAAACAGAAGAGCGACATTTGGCGATCACACGACCTTTTATCTGTACAATACACACGTTGAACTCGTCGCTTCGACTGAATCGTTCACAATTAGGCCTACCTACCTTATAATCATATTATCACTGGTGTGATGAATTGGTTAACACGTCTGCATAACTTAACGAACTGTACGTTTGACTATTCTGCACCCGCTCACACTGTTATTGAACAGTGAACGTTAAAAAGAAACCTACCGTGACGAATTTGACAACAGAACTTGAACGTCCCCAAACCTATTGATCACAGTATTAACGGGGGGCTCTGGGCCAATACAAGTCAGCTTTTAATCATTTCTATCTTCACTGATCCCAGCAATAGCGACACACAGATACAGTTACAGCTCTTTGATTGGCACTGCGCCCTCTCTTTTTGACACGACCGGCACAGGTAGGTCAACCAGTGGCCGACCAGTGTTGTCCATTGAGGACAAGTCCCAACTTGACCGGGTAGTATTCAGGTCAGCTTCACGAAACACAGACCGCAGAGGCTGTCGCCCTCAACCTCCCCCCCCCCACCCCCCCGCACCCCGTCCCCCCTCATTCCCCCACCTCCCTGTCTGTCTGTCTGTCTGTCTGTCTGTCTGTCTGTCTGTCTCTCTCTCTCTCTCTCTCTCTCCACACACACACAAAAAACTGGATTGACTGACTGATAGTCATGAAAGAAATGGACAGTGATTGTGAACGACGACACACACACGCACACACAAACACACACACACACACACACACACACACACACACACAGAGAGAGAGAGAGAGAGAGAGAGAGAGAGAGAGAGAGAGAGAGAGAGAGAGACTTGTTAGCCAGGACGAAAATGATATTGATATGTTTAGATAAAAAAAGGAAAAACAAGATTTCACCACCACCACCACCACCACCAGCAACTACTACTACTACTACTACAAGGAATGACAATAATAATCACCGTCGAGATCATCATCAGCAACAGCAGCATCATCATCATCATCATCATCATCATCTTCATCATCTTCATCAGCATCATAGTAACAATAATGAAAGAAAGTAGAGTTGTTGTTGTTTTAAACAAACAGAAACCATGAAGTGTTTTCTACCACACTGATCCCACACCCTACAACTTCCCCCACCTTCACCCACTCCATCCCACACCCACACCACACCCACACCCACACCCACACCCACACCACACCCACACCACACCCACACCCTACAACTTCCCCCACCTTCACCCACTCCATCCCACACCCACACCACACCCACACCCACACCACACCCACACCCACACCCACACCCACACCACACCCACACCACACCCACACCACACCCACACCCACACCCACACCCACACCACACCCACACCATCACCCACTCCACACCCACACCCACACCACACCCACACCATCACCCACTCCACACCCACACCCACACCACACCCACACCACACCCACACCCACACCACACCCACACCCACACCCGCACCCACACCCACACCTGTCAGACTGGTCGAGTTAAACAGACCCGTTCAACTGGTGGCACAGTTTGAGGACAACATCAAAGAGATCGACCGCGTACCGATGCACTGGAATTATTATAATACATTGACCCCCCCCCCCCCCCCCGCCCCCCCCCGTCCCCACCTCCCCTGTCACCCCTTTCTCACCATCAGCCTTCACCCAGTCCCACCCCACCCCCCACCTCATATCACCTGATTCATATCCTCACGATCCGTCCTCTCCGAGACTGACAGCTTCTCTCTCTCTCTCTCTCTCTCTCTCTCTCTCTCTCTCCCTCTGTGTGTGTGTGTGTGTGTGTGTGTGTGTGTGTGTGTGTGTGTAGAGAGAGAGGGAGGGAGAGAGAGAGAGGCAGGCAAACAGACAAACAGATTAATAGATACAACGGTAGACGACAGATAGACAGACAGAAAAACACATAGATAGATAGATAGATACATACATACATACATACATACATACATACATTTGTATTTGTATATCTTTTTATCTCTTGTCATCTGAGCTGTAAGGTTGATGCTCGTTTGTCATCTGAGCTGTAAGGTTGTTGCACGTTTGTCATCTGAGCTGTATGGTTGATGCACGTTTGTCATCTGAGCTGTATGGTTGATGCACGTTTGTCATCTGAGCTGTAAGGTTGATGCACGTTTGTCATCTGAGCTGCATGGTTGATGCACGTTTGTCATCTGCGCTGTATGGTTGTTGCACGTTTGTCATCTGAGCTGCATGGTTGTTGCACGTTTGTCATCTGAGCTGTATGGTTGATGCACATTTGTCATCTGAGCTGCAAGGTTGATGCATGTTTGTCATCTGAGCTGTATGGTTAATGCATGTTTGTAATCTGAGCTGTATGGTTGATGCACGTTTGTCATCTGAGCTGCATGGTTGATGCACGTTTGTCATCTGAGCTGCAAGGTTGATGCACGTTTGTCATCTGAGCTGTATGGTTGAAGCTCGTTTGTCATCTGAGCTGTATGGTTGATGCATGTTTGTCATCTGAGCTGTAAGGTTGATGCACGTTTGTCATCTGAGCTGTAAGGTTGATGCACGTTTGTCATCTGAGCTGCAAGGTTGATGCACGTTTGTCATCTGAGCTGCAAGGTTGATGCACGTTTGTCATCTGAGCTGCAAGGTTGATGCACGTTTGTCATCTGAGCTGCATGGCTGATGCACGTTTGTCATCTGAGCTGCAAGGTTGATGCACGTTTGTTTCTCGTTTTGGTCTGTTGGCTGATGTGACCAGATCCAAGATTTTGCTTCGTTTTCAATTTCTGGACCTGTTCAATGCATCACCGCAAGGGATTTACAGCAGAACGTCATAACTAATAATTCTCTCTTAAAACGACGTCCTTCTTTTTCATATGTGTTTTTGCTACTCGTAGAAACTCTATTCTGTTGGAGTTGTAACGCGCAGTTGAACTAATGATTGGCGAAATCAGGTTTGTTGTTCTCTCTCTCTCTCTCTCTCCTCTCTCTCTCTCTCTCTCTCTCTCTCTCTCTCTCTCTCTCAAAGGCTCACTCACAATGATGCAACAACAACAACAACAACAACAACAACAACAACACACACACACACACACACACACACACACACACACACACACATTACACAAGCAAAACACATCACAACACACACACACGCACACACACACACGCACGCACACACGTGCACGCGCACGCACAACCACACGCACACAAACGCACGCACGCACGCACACTATGGAAACTATGGAATTCGCGTCTTAGTCCGATGTTATATAACCCCACCCACCCACCCGTCGCTCTCTCTCTCTCTCTCTCTCTCTCTCTCTCTCTACTTCTTTCTCCCCCACCCCCACCCCTCTCTCCTCCATGTTTAACTTTCACGTCCATTTGCCAACCGCATGATGACAAAATAATGACGCTAACGCACCCTAAATACAAAACTTAACCCCAGTTACTCAGCCAGGCAATTCATCAAAAACATCGTCTGCTTCTCAGCTAAGGCACATAACTGTGCCTGCCTTGGCTGCCAGAGTTGCGGCCCGCCAAGAACAATATCTGAAAAGGGAAAGAGCGCACGGTATTTCGGGTGCCAAGAAGCACAAAAGTAACAACAAAAGAAAAATAACTGATTTCCGTCATGTACCTGTGTTTGTCTGATTTCGTTTGTGTTATATTTACCTGCATACGCACGTGTAAAAAAAAAAACACACCAAAACAAACAACAACAACAACAAAACAAAACTGCTGTTGATTGTTTATCCACGCCAATGTTGTGAGGAGAGGTGGTAGTTGTTATGGTGGTGGAGACAGAGTATTGAATGTGGGTGAACGTCCTTTGTTCGATGTTCTTGTTTGTTTTTTCTTCTTCTTCTTCTTCCTCTGCTTCTTATCCTTCCCCTTCCTCCTCCTTCTCCTCCTCCAACTCCTCCTCCTCATCATCATCATCTATCTTCTTCTTCTGCTTCTACTTTTCCATCTCCCCTTCTGCATTCTCATCTCCAACTACTTCTCCTCTTACTCCTCCTCATGTTCCCCACCTCCTCCACCTCTATCTTCGTCTTCTTCTTCTTCCTCCTCCTCCTCCTCCTCTCTATCATCCTCAACCTTCTCATCTCCCCGACCTTTTCCTCCTCCTCCTCCTTCTTCGTCTTCTTCTTCATCATCCTGTTCATCTTTTTCCTCAACTTACTGCTCTTCTCCCACCTCCTGCTCGTCCTTCGCCTCCTTCTCCTCGCTGTCCTTCTCCTCCTTCTCCTCGCTGTTCTCCTCCTTCTCCTCGCTGTCCTTCTCCTTCTCCTCCTTCTCCTCGCCGTCCTTCTCCTCCTCCTCCTTCTCCTCGCCGTCCTTCTCCTCCTTCTCCTCGCCGTCCTTCTCCTCCTCCTCCTTCTCCTCGCCGTCCTTCTCCTCCTCCTCCTTCTCCTCGCCGTCCTTCTCCTCCTCCTCCTTCTCCTCGCTGTCCTTCTCCTCCTTCTCCTCGCTGTCCTTCTCCTCGCTGTCCTCCTCCCCATTCTCCTCGCTTTCATTCTCCTCCTTCTCCTCGTTGTCCTTCTCCTTCTTCTCCTTCTCCTCCTCCTCGCTTTCATTCTCCTCCTTCCCATCGCTGTCCTTCTCCTTCCCATCGCTGTCCTTCTCCTTCCCATCGCTGTCCTTCTCCTTCCCATCGCTGTCCTTCTCCTCCTTCTCCTCGCTGTCCTTCTCCTCCTTCTCCTCGCTGTCCTTCTCCTCCTTCTCCTCGCTGTCCTTCTCCTTCTCCTCGCTGTCCTTCTCCTCCTCCTCCTTCTCCTCGCTGTCCTTCTCCTCCCTCTCCTGCCTTGCCAGCAGATCCACCCGGAAACGACACAGTGGGTCATATTGACACACAACGAACCCTCAGTTCACTGACATTCAATCCAAGACACTGAAGCAGGGTGGTGCTGTTACAAAACAAACAGGGTGTCGGGGCTGACTGTATGCTAATTGGCATTCTTCTGCTAATTAGTCTTCGGTAATTGACGTTCCCTGGACTGCTGATGGAAGGACGCTGTGTGTGCCAGGTAAACAGTCTGACAAACACGGTACTTCCTGAAGGAGAGACGAGAGCTGCAAATCAGTTGCTTATCGCCTTCAGTAACAACACGGGCAAATAAACACACGCACACCTTATTTTGTTGTTGTTGTTGTTGAATGAAGCTGATTGATAATAGTCTGTTCCTATATCAGATGTTTATGGTCATATTCATGGTTACAAAACAAACTATTTTTTTCTTGGACTAAAGCTGAAACATTTTGCTATGTCTGGAAACGACTGAAAAACTAATGTTTTGTCATCTAATTCTGATTGAAAATGGTCTCTGACTTCGTGAAGAAACACTTGTGGAGACAATTCATTTGTAAGCATCACACACACACACACACACACACACACACACACACACACACACACACACACACACACAAATGGATCACAACATGACCCAACGCAAAACAAACCTCGTACACACACACACACCCAAAAGTACGTTGTAGACCAATCCTGCAACACTTTACATGCCCTGCTTTGGTGATCGCTATTTTTTGACATTGTGCCAGACAAGCTCATCTATTTTCTGCAGGAGGTCAGCTTACAGACTGATCAGCCAGGACGTCTTATTAGGAGTGGTAACAGCCCTTTGGATTGAAAAACACTGGTGTGTGTGTGTGTGTGTGTGTGTGTGTGTGTGTGTGTGTGTGTGTGTGTGTGTGTGTGTGTGTGTGTGTGTGTGTGTGTGTGTGTGTGTGTGTTCTGAAGTGGCGTCCATAGGTGCACAACCATTTACATGATTATGAAGTATTTTTTTTTTTTATCACAGTGCTCTTGATATATGTAAGTGTGTACGTGTCTCGCTTTCTGCTTACTCTTTCCCTCTCTTTCTCTGTCTCTGTGTCTGTCTCTAACTACCTCTGTTTATTTCAGTCTCTATCTCTGTCTGTCTATCTGTCTCTCTCTTTCTCATTTTTTTCTCGTTCTCTCTATCTTCCATCCCTTTATTCCCTTCCCACTCACAAACAACAAGTGTTGCCAAAGTTACTGAGACTTCAACTGCCTACGAATTCAAACTGGTTCTATGTTGCGTTTTGTTTGTTGTTGTTGTTGTTTTGGGGGTGTTTTTTGTTTGTTTGTTTGTTTTTTTTTATCTTCGAAATATATCATTAATAAGTTTATCAGAGTATTTCAGACCAAACGCAGGTGGGTTATTTTTTCCAGTGTTCCCCCAAATTGTCTGTGGAAGCATTAGTTTCAGCTTCAATTTCAGTTTCTCAATGAGCTTTCAATACTTTCAGATAAATCCATATACGCTACACCACAAGTTCTAGGCAGATGTCTGACCAGCATCATAACCCAACGTGCTTAGTCAGGCCTTGAGTGCATGCATAGATTGTTTTGTACCCATCAGAGTGGATATTTTCTTCAGCAATATGCCAGGGGGAAAAGACTTTGGTTGGCATAGGTTCTTTTTCAGTGCGCCAAGTGCGTGCTACACACGGGACCTCGGTGTGTGTGTTTTTTTTTTTGTGTGTGTGTGTGTGTGTGTGTTTTGGTCTCATCCGAATGACTTGACACTTAGTTTGATTTTCCAGTCAAACTTAAGAGATTCGAAGCCCGACGTCCACAGACACTATATTCGCAGATGAGCGTCTTAACCATTCTGCCACGTTCCTCCCATCAGCAACAGCAGTAGTGGGGTGGATGATTTTATTTCAATCTGAACTTCCTTTTCTCACACAAAATTTGGGAACCTCCAATGAATACATTTGACATGTGTTAAGATAAGTATACAAAATGTATTCTGAAAGAATGAATTCAAATCCGATAAAAACTGTGGACTTAATCTGTGTATGATCAGCAGTTTACAATCTGATACTTTATTCTCTCTGGGTTTTTTTTCTAATTCATGTCTTTGGTTACCCTCCATTTGTCATCCACATGATGACGGAACAATGACGCTAACGGATCTTTAATGTAAAACTTAACCCCAGTTACTCAGCCAGGCAATTCATCAAAAACATCGTCTGCTTCTCAGCTAAGGCACATAACTGTGCCTGCCTTGGCTGCCAGAGTTGCGGCCCGCCAAGAACAATATCTGAAAAGGGAAAAAGCACACGGTATTTCGGGTGCCAAGAAGCACAAAAGTAACAACAAAAGAAAAATAACTGATTTCCGTCATGTACATGTGTTTGCCTGATTTCGTTTGTGTTATATTTACCTGCATTTGCACGTGTAAAAAACAACAACAACTGCTGCTGATTGTTTATCTACACAAATGTGGCGAGGATGGGTGGTAGTGGTGATGGTGGTGGTGATATAGTATTGAATGTGGGTGAACGTCCTTTGTTTAGTGTTCTTGTTGGTTTCTTCTTCTTCTTCTTCTTCTTCTTCTTCTTCTTCTTCTTCTTCTTCTTCTTCTTCTTCTAATCCTTCTTCTTCTCCTTCTTCTTCTTCTAATCCTTCTTCTTCTCATGCTTCTTCTTCTTCTTCTTTTTCTTCTTCTTCTTCTAATCCTTCTTCTCCTCCTGCTTCTTCTTCTTCTTCTTCTTCTTCTAATCCTTCTTCTTCCTCCTTCTCCTCCTCTGTTCTTTTTCTTCTTGAAGGAGGAGGAAGGTGGCCGAATGGTTAAGACGTTCAGCTGCCAATACAGAGTCCGTGGGGGGTGGGGGTTTAAATCCCGCTCTTGCCCTTTCTCCCTAGTTTGACTGGACAACCAAACTGAGCGTGCAGTCTTTCGGAGGACGACGGTGAACCAATGTACAGCACGCACTTGGCGCGCTGGAAAAGAGCCCATGGCAACGAGAGTGTTGTCCCCCGGCAACATTGTGTAAAAAGAAATCCACTCTGATAGGTACACAAATATATAAGCATGTACTCAAGGCCTAGCTAAGCGCGTTGGGTTATGCTGCTGTCAGGCATCTGCCTAGCAGATGTGGTGTAGCGTATATGGATTTGTCCGGACTCAGTGACGCTTTATTGAGAAACTGAAACTTCTTCTACTACTTCGTCCTTTTCCTCCGCCTCCTCCTGCCCGTCCTTCTCCTCCGTCCTTCTCCTCCTCCTCCTGCCCGTCCTTCTCCTCCTCCTGCCCGTCCTTCTCCTCCTCCTGCCCGTCCTTCTCCTCCTCCTGCCCGTCCTTCTCCTCCTCCTGCCCATCCTTCTCCTCCTCCTGCCCGTCCTTCTCCTCCTCCTGCCCGTCCTTCTCCTCCTCCTGCCAGTCCTCCTTCCTCCTCCTGTCCTCCTTCTGCCCGTCGTTCTCCTCTCCTGCCCGCTCCTCCTCCTCCGTCCCTTCTCCTCCTTCTGCCCGTCCTTCTCTTCCTCCTGCCTGTCCTTCTCCTCCGTCCTTCTCCTCCTCCTGCCCATCCTTCTCCTCCTCCTGCCAGTCCTCCTTCTCCTCCGTCCTTCTCCTCCTCCTGCTGCCCGCCCTTCTCCTCCGTCCTTCTCCTCCTCCTGCCCGTCCTTCTCCTCCGTCCTTCTCCTCCTCCTGCCCGTCCTTCTCCTCCTCCTTCCCGTCCTTCTCCTCCGTCCTTCTCCTCCGTCCTTCTCCTCCTCCTGCCCGTCCTTCTCCTCCTCCTGCCCGCCCCTTCTCCTCCGTCCTTCTCCTCCTCCTGCCCGTCCTTCTCCTCCGTCCTTCTCCTCCTCCTGCCCGTCCTTCTCCTCCTCCTTCCCGTCCTTCTCCTCCGTCCTTTCTCCTCCTCCTGCCCGTCCTTCTCCTCCTCCTGCCCGTCCTCCTCCTCCTTCTCCTCGCTGTCCTTCTCCTCCCTCTCCTGCCTTGCCAGCAGATCCACCCGGAAACGACACAGTGGGTCATATTGACACACAACGAACCCTCAGTTCACTGACATTCAATCCAAGACACTGAAGCAGGGTGGTGCTGTTACAAAACAAACAGGGTGTCGGGGCTGACTGTATGCTAATTGACATTCTTCTGCTAATTAGTCTTCGGTAATTGACGTTACGCGAAACACAACAAGACTGTCATAAAACGGGAAGAAACCACAACATTATTGAAGGGGCATAGTGGTGGGTAATCATAATATAAACGGAGAGGAAAATGTCAATGGTGGGAAATCTTCAATACCAGTTGGTGTATAGCGCTCGTGTGTGTGTGCGTGTGTTGATTGAAACTGACTGGAGGCAAATTCCGAATACACTGAAATATTATCGATGAACTGTGAATCTTTGTGGAGATAAACTGTGTGTTGTTGAATGGAACTTAAGTGAACAAAAAACAAATAGAAAGTCAAAGGCCCCACTACTGCCATTTATATATATATATATATCTTCACCCCTGGTTGCAGCGAGAAAAATCAAAGTACCTTTCCCAAGAACACAGCGCCATGCGCGCGTATGTGTGTGTGTGTGTGTGTGTGTGTGTGTGTGTGTGTGTGTGTGTGTGTCTAAAAAAAATGTGCGTTTTTACTAAGGAATGTATTTCTTTTTGATCTAAGCATTATTTACTTGATATTTTTATTGTTTGGTAGATCATGCTTTTTTTTTTTAATTATTATTATTCATTCTGTGAACGTATTGGATTGAGCTGTTGTAATGTTTTCTGTTATGTTCTTATCTGGCTCGATGATGTAAGGCGCTTTGAGCAGCATCAGTACTGGATATCGCGCCATAGAAAAGTTATGAATTATTATTATTATTATTATTATTATTATTATTATTATTATTATTATTATTATTATGCCGAAACGCGGCCCACAACCCTGATGATCACTGGTGAACACTGGATCACAAGTCTCAGCGTCTGAGCGACTCTTCCAAGGCGTTTCCAAATGTACCTGACCGGCAGGAGGACTATACCACCAACATCGAAGTCCTGGAGAAAGCTGATCTCCCAAGCATCGAGTCAATGCTGATGCTTCGACAGCTGCGCTGGGCAGGTCATGTAGCGCGCGTATGGACAACTCCAGAATGCCAAAGGCCGTCTTCTACGGCGAACTGCGTGAAGGTAAACGCAGCGTTGGAGCTCCACGCAGACGCTACAAGGACCAACTGAAGCAGCAGATGTCACGTAGCGAAAGTGACCACCACAGCTGGGAGACACTGGCAGCAAACAGATCTGCCTGGAAAACTTCCATCAGGAAAGCTGTCAGGAATTTTGAAAAGGTCCGGACACAGACAGCCAGGGGAAAAACGCGAGCGGAGAAAAGAGGCATCATCTCAAGCTCACCCTCCAGCGACCAGCCAACCTTCACGTGTGCCAGCTGTTCCCGACAATGCCTCACCTGGACTAGACCTTCTTCCCAGTGATCTTCGGATACGAAGAAACTGCCATCATGATAATGTGAAGATAATAATAATAATAATAATGGATACTTATATAGCACACTATCCAGAAATCTGCTCTAGGTGCTGTACAAAAACGCTTTTGATAACATAAAACATTATATCTATGTTACATACACACACCAAAATGTGACCACACACACACACACACACACGCGCGCGCGCGCGCGCACGCACGCACACACACACACACACACACACTGCATACATACATTTTAACATACATGTGTATCTAACAGCTACCCAAACACATACGCACACATAGGCAGGCACAAACTTACATAGACACACGCACACACAATACACATTCATATACATGCATGTAGTTGTGGACCTGCCACAATTGAACTTATTGCTGAGGGAAAAGGTGAGTTTTGAGACGAGATTTAAAAGATGCGAGGGAATCAGAATGACGGAGGTTATCAGGGAGCTTGTTCCACGTCTTTGGCGATTGAAAAGAAAACGATCTGTGTCCATAGGTCTTACTTCTGACGTGAGGTATCCTGAGAAGTCGAGTATCAGAGGAAGAACGGAGCTGGCGAGACGGGGTATAGATATGGATGAGTTCAGAAAGATATTTGGGGCCAGATCCGTTGACTGCAGAAAAGGTCAGAGTGGATAGCTTATAGTCTATTCGATCAGAAACAGGCAACCAGTGGAGAGACTGAAGATACAGTGTCTTGTACGTATTTGGACGATGCAGTGTGGTGTATGTGGTGACGGGTGTGACGGGGATAGTACTGGTGATGACGATCATGACGGTGATGGTGATGGTGATTGGTATACATTTTCTGCCTCCATGCCTCTTCTGTGTGTGTGTGTGTGTGTGTGTGTGTGTGTGTGTGTCCGTGTCCGTGCCTATCTACTTGCTCTGTCTGCCTGTCTGTCCTGTCTACCCTTTTCTGTCTGTCTGTCTGTCTCTGTCTCTCTCTCCCTTTCTCCTCCTCTCTCTCTCTCTCTCTCTCTCTATATATATATATATATATATCTCGCTATCTATCTATTTATCTCAGTTTCTGTCCCCCCACCCCACCCCACCCCCGCCCCCTCTTTCTCTCTCTCTCTCCATCCATCTCTTTCTTTCCTTCTTTCTTTCCTTCTTTCTCCCTGTCTCTCTCCGATATTTTCTGTATCACTGTCTGTATGTCTAGGGCCCTTATCCTCCCCCCCCCCCCCCCATCTCTCTTTCAGTGCACACACGTCTCTGCGTCTGTGTGGTCCCCTACCCCCCCCCCCCTCTTCCTCTCTGCCCCTCACCCCCCCCACACCCTCTCCCTCCCTCCCTCTCTCTCTCTCTCTTTCCTTACTGTACGGATGACAAGCAATAAAAAGGACTGTCAAAAAGAGCAGAATGGGAGGTGTCTACAAATCTAAATCCTCGTTTTGGCGTTCCACTTGGCAAACGGGGGAAAAAAAAAAAAAAAAAAAAAAACCTCTGGAAACCTGTCAACCCTGAATCTTTTCCTCTGCCTGTGTTCACTGTCAACCCTGGCTGTGCGCCTGTGGAATGACGGGTGAGACTGATGGCTTGAAACAACTGGGGAAGCCAAGAGACAGTGAGGGACGGAAAGAAGATGGGAGGATGCAGACACACACGTACGCACACACGCACGCACGCACGCACGTACGCACACACACACACACACACACACACGCACATGTATGTATATATGTTGTGGTGTGGTGTGGTGTGGTGTGGTGTGTTGTGTTGTGTTGTGTTGTGCTGTGCTGTGCTGTGCTGTGCTGTGCTGTGCTGTGTTGTGCACACGTGCACACACACACACACACACACACACACACACACACAGACTGGGAGACAAAGTTTCTTATGGAACCCCAAACCCCTACATGACTGCTTTATCACAGGAAACACTTCTCTAAAAACTTCAGACCACTTCATGAAGCAAGCATGTTTTTGCTGTTGTTGTGTGTTGAATCGAGACACGATTTGAATTATCGCACGCTACACACTGTTTGCCTCTGTTCTCTCACTGAATTCTCAAAACGTTTGTTTCAGGTACACGTGTATCATGAACAGCTTGGAAAATACGTTTGAAAAGTCAATGTTTCATCCCCACCCCCACCCCCCACCCCACCCCACCCCACCCCACCACCAAAAAAAAAAAAAAATCCCAAGTAATCAGTGGTTCATAAACAGACGTGGGTTTTCACTACAATGTACGAAATGGCACAGTACCCTGCAAAACAAAACAAAAAAAGAACCCCCCCCCCTCAAAAAAAAAGTTAGTCCTTAACTTTTATGTGAGGGGGGGTGGGGGGGGGGGACGTTGTGGGTTGACAGGTGAGGTCTGGCACCACAACTCCCCCTCCCCTCCCCCCCCCCACCCCGCCCCCCACCCCCACCCCCACCCTCACCACCACCACCCGCCACTTACCCTGTACGTGTGATGCCGTCACACAGGGCGGGTACTGCCACACTTCACGTCATAAAACGCATTCTTCCTCCTCTCTCTCTCTCTCTTCTCCTCCTCCTCCTCTTCCTCCTCCTCCTCCCGCCTCTTCTCCTTCTCCTTCTCCTTTGGTGCAGTGCTTCAGACAGTGCTCGGCATCCCCCCCCCTCCCCCCACCCCATACACACACACCCGTCCTCTTCCCCCCCTCAACCCCCCCTCCCCCACCTCTCTCTCTCTCTTTCTTTCTGTCTGCATTCCTGTCTTTCTTTCTTTCTTTCTTTCTTTCTTCTCCACTGCCACCGGTGCTAACCTCACTGCAACAAACCTGGCCTGCCCAAACCCTGCCACCCCTACCCTATCCCTGTCAGTCCTTGAGGACCTTGTACTGTGTTGTGTTGTGTTGTGTTGTGTTGTGTTGTGCTGTGCTGTGCTGTGCTGTGTTCTGCTGTGCTGTGCTGTGCTGTGTTGTGTGATGCTGTGCTGTGTTGTGCTGTGCTGTGCTGTGTTGTGTTCTGCTGTGCTGTGCTGTGTTGTGCTGTGCTGTGCTGTGTTGTGCTGTGTTGTGCTGTGTTGTGCTGTGCTGTGCTGTGTTGTGTTGTGCTGTGCTGTGCTGTGTTGTGTTGTGTTGTGCTGTGCTGTGTTGTGTTGTGCTGTGTTGTGCTGTGTAGTGCTGTGTTGTGTTGTGCTGTGCTGCCTGTTTTGTGTTGTGCTTTGCTGTGCTGTGTTGTGTTGTGCTGTGCTGTGCTGTGCTGTGCTGTGTTGTGTTGTGCTGTGCTGTGCTGTGCTGTGCTGTGTTGTGTTGTGTTGTGTTGTGCTGTGCTGTGCTGTGTTGTGTTGTGTTGTGTTGTGCTTTGCTGTGCTGTGTTGTGTTGTGCTGTGCTGTGCTGTGCTGTGCTGTGCTGTGTTGTGTTGTGCTTTGCTGTGCTGTGTTGTGTTGTGCTGTGCTGTGCTGTGTTGTGCTGCCTGTTTTGTGTTGTGCTTTGCTGTGCTGTGCTGTGTTGTGTTGTGCTTTGCTGTGCTGTGTTGTGCTGTGCTGTGCTGTGCTGTTCTGTGCTGTGCTGTGCTGTGCTGTGTTGTGTTGTGTTGTGCTGTGTTGTGCTGCCTGTTTTGTGTTGTGCTTTGCTGTGCTGTGCTGTGTTGTGTTGTTTTGTGTTGTGCTGTGCTGTTGTGTGTGTGTGTGTGTGTGTGGGTGTGTGTGTGTCTGTGTCTGTGTCTGTGTGTGTATGTATGTATGTATATGTTTGTCAATCTGTTTTTGTCTGTGTTTATGTCTATGTTTCTGTCTTTCCCGCGCGCTTGCTTCATTGTAACGTAGTAATTGCACTGCATTTATTTAAACAAGTTTATATCTCCCTTTGAAAAGGCCCCACGCCGACATATAGGTACACAGACCCTCCACCCAGTGGGAAAAAAAAACGCCGGGGGTCAAAACTGACAGGGGGTAGGTGTGCACCGCGCCACCCCCAGCCCTTCGCATTTCGCACCACCGGGCGCCCGGAGCACTCGCTGCGTTACCTGATTGTCTGCCAGCAGATTGGGATCATAATTTAAGAGATCCACAGATGGTCGCCAGTCTTCTTGGTCCTCTCTGTCTCTCTCTGTCTCTGTTTGTCTATGTCTGTCTGTCCGTCTGTCTGTCTCTCTCTCTCTAGACATACAC
>NC_134898.1:3246647-3254147 GCF_041734735.1 Babylonia areolata | reverse complement strand
CTAAGCATGCTTTAATTTTACCAAGCCAATTTTCTGACGTCTTGTTATTTCTGTCTAGAGAATTCTTCAGCATCGATTCAGCCTGTTTCGGAAATCGTGAAAGTGGCATCCTGGTCAGTTTCAACCAGTAGCGAACACATGATACAGTCGAGTCAATAAAGAGAGGATATCGACCGGTCTCTCCGTATACCATATAATTTGGTGTCTTGTTTGATACACTGAGTAATCTTTTGCATGCAAATAAATGCGCCGATTCAATGACGTCTACTTTAACTAAACCCCATATCTCCGCTGCGTACAGTAACATTGGTTTTACTTGTGCATCGAAAAGCTGAAAGAATACCTTTGTATTTAGATTGCCAAGTGCCCACATTGTTTTTAGAATGTCAAGTATTTTATTTTTTGCCTTACTTGCAAATTCCTCACAAGCACAAGTTTCTGACAGCTTAGTAGTGAGTGTGAACCCTAAGTATTTGTACTTGTTTACTATTTCAATTGTGTTTCCTCCATATGTCCATTTTTCTATGTTAGAAGCATACCCCCCTTTCCTAAAAATCATTATTTTGGTTTTATCCAAATTCACCGTAAGTCCCAGTTCCCTTGAAGACTTTTCTAAATTATTAATTTGGTTTTGCAGCCCACCCGGAGTTGACGACAACAGAACGATATCATCTGCAAATAACAACGAATAAATTTCATCAGAACCGGGTATTAACTGGATACCATGTCTTCCCCACTGTCTCACAAAATCTGCAACTTCAGATATCAGAAGTGAAAAGATTATTGGGCTGAGGAGACAACCTTGTTTAACCCCTTGGGGACAATTGAAAAAATCGGTCATATTTCCACCCCACCTCACACAGGCTCTAACAGAACTGTACATGGCCTTTAACATGTTAATTAGCTTAGAGGATGCTCTTGCATTTTCTAGTGTCATCCACAATTTATTTCGGTCAACAGTGTCAAAAGCTTTGCGGTAGTCTACGAAGGCAGCATATACCTTTCCTCCTCTTTTACTGTTTAATTTGTTTTTTATTATTGTGGTCAAGGTAAAAATATGGTCAATTGTCGAATAGTTTTTACGGAAACCTGCCTGTTCTTTACTGATTTTGCTTTCATTTTCAGCCCAGTGGCACAATCTTTTGTTCAAAATGGCCGTAAATACCTTCCCTACAACACTAAGTAAAGCTATGCCTCTGTAGTTATCTGGATTGGTTTCGTCTCCTTTTTTGAAAAGTGGAATTATAATTGATTTGCACCAGCCCAAAGGGAAATAACCGGTATCGTACAGTTTGTTAAATAATTTTGTCAGAAAAGGGGAAACAGAGTCTTCAGCATATTTCAAAAATTCTCCACAGATTTCATCTAACCCAGCTGCTTTGCCCAGCTTAATGTTTTTAATTGCATCTCGTACTTCTTTTTCTGTGATGTCACTATCGAGTTCTGGGACAACCCTTTCTTCTGTCCTGTTCTGTTCAGTTACGTCATGAGGAAGAGCGTCTGCTTCCTTTGCTCCGAAAACTTTTCCAAAATGCTTTTTCCATGCATCTAGTTCTATGTCGGGTTGGGCCTTTTTCGTGCTTCGCGCTTTTCGAATCGTATCCCAAAACTTACTGCTGTTTTTCTTATTATTTAGGAGACTGTCCTGGATTGACTTTTTATGAATTTGACGTTTTTCCTTTGTCAACGTCTTGTAATGTGACCTAAGATTTTTATATGTACGTTTGTCCAGATTGTGACCAGACTTATTGTACATTTGTAGGGCTCTCCGTGCTTCGCGTTTCTTCTGACGGCACTCTTTGTCAAACCACACATTTCCGACATGAGCTGGCGTACCGAATCGAACACTTTTTCTCATGCACTCCCCTGCCTGCAGAACAGCCTTTGTAAATGTATCAAGGGCTGTCTCCATAGACATTTCTATTTGGTCATAAGCAGTTTGGAACATGTTTTGTGATTGATCACTGTTTATGTTTTCGATATATTCTCCCTTCTTTTCGTTAGTCCATTTTAAACTAGTTATTTTTGTGTTTGGTCTTGAATTGTCCTTCTGGTTCCCTAATGTAGTAAGTGGTTTGCAAGGCAGTGTGAGACAGATAGGCATGTGACTGGATTCAACTCGGCTGTCAACTTTAAAGAGGGGATTGCATGAATAGAAAAAATCAGATGACATAAGAGCATAATCAATAACACTGTTCCCTTGGTCTGCAACAAAGGTGAACTTTCCAAATGCATCACCTACTGCATACCCGTTTAGAGGGATGCAGTTTAAAACTGTACAAAAATCAATTAGAATCTTGCCAAACTGGTTTGTAACTTTGTCTTGAGACTGTCTGGTGTTCTGAATTGCGAAATCTATAGGTTCATCGTCACCATCCCCATCAAGGTTCCAATTACCGATTCGAGCATTTAGATCGCCCATGACCAACAAATGCATGTCTTCTCCCCTCTGAAGAATATCAATGAGGAATTCCTCAAGCTTATTTAAAGAACAGTTTAAGTCCGGTTTCGTGTCGTAATAGGGACTTTTGTAAGGAGGCACATATACAAAAGTACATAAAATGTCTTTGTCACATCCAAATAAAGATTTCGAAAACTTTAAACAAATCATATTGTCATTTTTGCAGGTTATTTGAGACATGAAAGGCGTTAACGATTTTCTAACTAGTACAACCACGCCTCCTGAAGGTCTGCCTCGCCTGGAAATTTTGACGGCAGGTGCATGGAAACAGCAATAATCATCGAAATGGATGGTAGAATCAAAATGTGACGTAAATGTCTCCACCGCACAGAAAACATCAAACGACTTCACATACTTTATAAAGTCAGATTCACTAAGTCTGGCAACTAAATTTTCAACATTGAAGGAAGCGAACGTAATTTTACTTCCAGAAATAAATAAGTTTGTGTATGGGCGTTGGCCAGTGTCCTATCCTTTGTCTTTAGTGCTGTCACGAGGTACGTGTTGAAACTGGTCAAGAAGACTAGTTTGGCGTGACCTACTACGTGTCCTGGGTCTTTTGTGGTCATCCATGTCTGCTGTGGTGTCGGTGGGCGGGTCAGGGAACGCTTCCTCTGCCAAGGGGGTTCCCTGTGTTGTGCTTTCCTGTGTGGTGACCGTTTTGAAAGAGTCTGCAGGCACGGTGGATGTCTGCACAGGGGCTGCTTTCATGGTGTCTGCAGGTGTGGTGACTGCTTGTCTGGAGAATGCCCGTGTGGAAGTTGCAGGCATGGTTGTAGTTTGTGTAGTGGTTTCCTGACTTGCATCTGTCTGATAGATGCCCACTTGTGTAACGACTGTCTGGTTGAGGTCCGTCTCCATAGTGGCCGCCTGGTGGAGGCCCGTCTGCGTGGATGTTGTCTGGTCGAGGTCCGTCTCCATAGTGGCCGCCTGGTGCAGGCCCGTCTGCGTAATGTCTGTTTGGTTGAGGCCCGTCTGCATACTGGCTGCCTCTAAGGTCGTCTCTTGTACCATCGGGGACTGTGTAAAAGTCACAGGCACAGTGGAAGCTGTAGTCATTTTGACTGCCTTGGCGGAGGCTGCCTCCATGGAGGCTGAGAAAGAGGAGGTTGTCTGCTCTGTTGCCATCTGCTTGGAAGACGTCTGCATACCAGACACGTCCGTAAAGTCCGCAAGCGTGGGGTTTATCAGTTGAGCATCTGCAGAAGATGTCTGTGTAGAGACCCTCTGCGTATCAGCTGTCTGTGCATGTTGTTGTGACTGTGCTGGTTGTGGTTCACTCTCTGGGTTGCCATCCGATGACATGTAGTGCACCGGACTCCAGTAGTTGACGTCCTCCATGCTGCGGCAGTGTGATGATGGGATCGTTTCATGGTGTGACGTGTAGTGTAGAGGTGAAGTGAACGGTAGTGACCCAGTGACTGTGTGCACTGCATTTAACAAGGGCGGCCACTGGCTGCAGTCACTTATGGCTGGTACAGAGTGATGCAGTGGACTGGGCTGCCAACCTTGATGCCAGAGGAAAACGATCATCTGGCTGGCATGGAACTCCCAAGCTCTGTTCACAGTTATATTGTCCCGCACCACTTCTGCGGTCTGTCCTCGTTTGCTCTGAGCTTGGTGCATCTGTCTGGGGTCCTACGTCACATTGCGATGATCTTCCAATGTTTGATTTGGAAATCTGTATCTGTGGGTTCAGTCCCGACTCTGCCATGTCCAGTCCCTGTAGAAGTCGGTCTCTGTATGTGTCGCCTACAGAGTTGTGGAAGTCAGCATTCTCCTGACGGCTGGCTGGGGTGCCGTTATTGTGGTTCTCTGTTGAGTTGCGGTGATAACCAAACCTTGTGTTGTTCTCTCCAAACCGGCTGTCTTCAACATGGAGTTTTCCATTCACGTAATACGCTATCTTTCCTTCGTCACGCAGCTGCTGCAGCCGTTCCCGCTGGAGCGGTGTCAGGTCAGTGGAGACTCTGATGTCAGACTGTCGGAGGTTGCCTCTAAGCTCTTGGTCTTTGAGGATTCCTACTTTATCATCCACGTTGCGGAAGGTTACAATGAGAGGCCTTGGTGACGGATTGTTTCTTGCTCTTTGTCCGATTCTGTGCGTGTGCTCGATGTCGCTGTTTTTCCAGTTCTGGCTCGAGGAATGAAAATTCAAAGTTGCGACAATTTCATCAACATCCGTTAACCTTTCCCGGGGATCTGCCTCGTAAATACCGAAGAATTTCAGATTTTTCTCTCTTGAATTGAGTTCCAGACGGTCCAGCTTCTGTTCCAGTTTGTCAATGCGTTGATGCACGGTGACGCTGTCCTTTTGGAGTTCACTGATGTCAGATCTGTTGTCACGTATATCTCTTTTCATTTGTCGCAGCTGTTCTTCCATTCTTCTCAGTGAATGTCCAAGACTATGGAAGTGATCATGCATTTGTCTGCTCAAACTGGTCCCTTGTGCGTGCAGACTATGCATGATCTGGGAGAAGCGCAGTTCAAGATTTGCTGTCACTACACTGGCAAAGCTTCCATCTTCCGCAGGACCAGGGTTGCGTTCAATATCGTTTGACTGCATCAGAACAACAACGAAGAGACAGTAGATGACAGAGAGACTGATGCATGTGAACCAAGAATCAAGTTCACTTTTTATGTGTTGCTTCAAATGCCTGTTGCCCCCATGACAGTCTCGTCTCTTGTCTGTCTTCCGCTTGAGGATTTCCATCACCACAGGATAGAAATTCCCAATTCCAGTTCTGTGGTCCAGCGCCGTGTTGGGCATCTCGTTGGGGGGACTGGGAGGTGGTGGCGGTTGATAGGGAGGGGGTAAACGGGACAGCTAATAGGACATGTGGTGGTGGTGGTAGATAGGGAGGGGGTAAACGGGACAGCTAATAGGACAGGTGGTGGTGGCGGTTGATAGGGAGGGGGTAAACGGGACAGCTAATAGGACAGGTGGTGGTGGCGGTTGATAGGGAGGGGGGTAAACGGGACAGCTAATAGGACAGGTGGTGGTGGCGGTAGATAGGGAGGGGGTAAACGGGACAGCTAATAGGACAGGTGGTGGTGGCGGTTGATAGGGAGGGGGTAAACGGGACAGCTAATA
The DNA here is from genome assembly GCF_041734735.1 of Babylonia areolata. Taxonomy (NCBI): domain Eukaryota; kingdom Metazoa; phylum Mollusca; class Gastropoda; order Neogastropoda; family Buccinidae; genus Babylonia; species Babylonia areolata. Next base: position 3,248,592 of record NC_134898.1, on the reverse strand, counting down.
GGACAGGTGGTGGTGGCGGTTGATAGGGAGGGGGTAAACGGGACAGCTAATAGGACAGGTGGTAGTGTGGGAGAAGACTTCTTTGTAGTTTTCGGTCTAGCCTTTCTTCTGACGATCCTTCTTTCCCATCTCACACGGCACTCGACAGCAATGATTCGACAATTAGTGTCAGTACTCCAATAGGTACAGAGTCGCGCAACTGAATACAGTAGGACTACACGTTTTAAAAAAACATAATCGGTGGGAGGGTGAGGGGGGATAAGGAAGTCTTCACACACGAACGTGAATAACACAGCCTGAATCAAAATGGTACGTCAAAGTTTGCATCAGCGCAACATATCAAGTCTATCTCTGAAACGATGGAGGGGTGGAAGGGAGAGAGAGAGAGAGAGAGAGAGAGAGAGAGAGACAGACACACAGACACACAGACACACAGAGAGACACACAGAGAGACAGAGACAGACAGACGAAAGGACGGACGGACGGACAGACAGAGAGAGACAGGGACAAAGGAGACAAAGACAGACAGACAGACAGACAGACAGGCAGACAGGCAGACAGACAGACAGGCAGACAGACAGATAGACAGTCAGACAGACAGTCAGACAGACAGACAGACAGGCAGACAGACAGATAGACAGAGACGGAGACACAGACGGAGAGAGACAGGGAGAGAGAGAGAGAGAGAGGAAGGGACAGAGGAAACAGAGAGAGAGAGGGGAGGGAGATAGATAGAAAGAACGAGAGAGAGAGAGAGAGGGGGGAGGGAGATAGAAAGAACGAGAGAGAGAGAGGGGAGGGAGATAGATAGAAAGAACGAGAGAGAGAGAGAGAGGGGGGGGGGGGGGAGGGAGATAGATAGAAAGAACGAGAGAGAGAGAGAGGGGAGGGAGATAGATAGAAAGAACGAGAGAGAGAGAGAGAGAGAGAGAGAGGGGAGGGAGATAGAAAGAACGAGAGAGAGAGAGGGGGGGGAGATAGTCAGATAGAAAGAACGAGAGAGAGAGAGGGGGGGGAGATAGTCAGATAGATATAACGAGAGAGAGAGGGGGGGGGGAAGATAGATATAACGAGAGAGTGGGGGAGAGAGAAAAAGACACAGACAGACACAGACACAACCACATAAACAGACACACCGAACAAAAAGAGGAACAACGAAACAGACAGACAGACACAGAGGGGAGATGGAAAGACACAGACAGACACACAGACAGACACACAGACAGAAAAAAAAGAGAAACAAGGAAACAGGGACACACACAGACAAACAGACAGACAAACAGAGGGGGAAAAAAAAAGAAACCTGGAAAAAAGGACACGGACAAGCAGGCAGACAGACAGAGACACAGACACACAGACCGACAGAGACACAGACACACACAGACACACCGATTCCTGGGGGAGGCGGTGTGGGGGGTGGGGGGTTGATGGGGGGAATGGAGGGGGGGGGGGGGTAGGGGGAGGGAGAGAAAGAGACAAACGGCTGCAATGCATCAACACACTGGAGCAGACAGCTCAGCATTCTCCTCTACCTGGGGCAGACGATAATACTGGAAGGGAGGGGAGGGGGGGATAGGGAGGAGTTGGGAGTGGGTGTGGGGGGGGGGGGGGGAGAGCGAGACTTGGGGGTGTGGGGGTGGGGAAGAGAGTGGTGTGGTGGAGGAGACTGGATGTGTGTGGTATGAACAGGAGGGTGGGAAGGGGTGTGGGGGAGGAGGGTGTTAAGGAATAGGTTTGGGATGGGTAGAGGCGGAGAGGGGGGGGTGGGGGGGGGGGCGGAGGGGAATGGAGGTGTGGTGGGGGTGGGTGGTGGTGGGGGGGGGGGGGCAGAGCGGGAGAAGGGTGCGGAGGAGGGTGGGGGGGGGAGTGTTAGGAAGCTGAAAACGGCAGCTCATCGTAAGGAGCCGAACCATTTCGGCGATACTGATCTGTGCAGGTACACTTT
>NC_134898.1:3236647-3241647 GCF_041734735.1 Babylonia areolata | reverse complement strand
TCTTATCCTCATTGATGTGGTTATGTGTTGTCCAGCTCACATGTGTTGACGTCTCACTCTCATTGATGTGGTTATGTGTTGTCCAGCGCACATGTGTTGACGTCTCACTCTCATTATTGATGTGGTTATGTGTTGTCCAGCTCAAATGTGTTGACGTCTCACCCTCATTGATGTGGTAATGTGTTGTCCAGCTTAGATGTACGTCTTATCCTCATTGATGTGGTTATGTGTTGTCCAGCTTACATGTGTTGACGTCTTTCATTATTGATGTGGTTATGTGTTGTCCAGCTCACATGTGTTGACGTCTCACCCTCATTATTGATGTGGTTATGTGTTGTCCAGCTTTCATGTGTTGTCTTTCATTATTGATGTGGTTATGTGTTGTCCACCTTACATGTGTTGACGTCTCACCCTCATTATTGATGTGGTTATGTGTTGTCCAGCTTTCATGTGTTGACGTCTTTCATTATTGATGTGGTTATGTGTTGTCCAGCTTACATGTGTTGACGTCTTACCTTTCTAGATGTTTTGCGTTGCCTCACTGATGAACTTCATGTGTTTGGTGTCCAGTCTTACAGTTGGGTTTTTTTTTTCAGTACCACTGTCTTCATCTTTGTCATCATCAAATGACATATATGTCAGTCAACGTCGATGAAGGCTAGCGCTAAACAATGTCGGCGTCTGGGAATTCTGAGTTGTTGGCAATGAACCAAGCCAGCCAGACATCGTTGTTGCACTGCCCTTGCTGCAGACTGCACAGACCTGCTTCCAGGTTCACCTGTTCGGAGCGCTGTGCACGAGCAGTAAGCAGGTCGCTTAGGGACAAAAAAAAGGGGGAAAAAAAAAGAAAGAAAAAAAAAAAGGTGTGTGGGCGTTATCCCAAATAGCGTTTCACGGCTCCAGTTCAAGTTTACACCACTATGATGTCATCCAATTTTCTTTTAATATCTCAAGTAGCGTTTCACGGCTCCAGTGTAGCATAACACCACTATGATGTCATCCAAGATAATTTTAATATCTCATGTTTTTTTGTTTGTTTTTTTTTGTTTTTTGTTTTTTTTACAGAGATCGTGTTTTTAGCACCCCAAGGAGTCTGTAAAAATGTGTGGAAAAATAAGAAAAAAAGAAAGAAAAAAAAAGATTTCGTCTCTATTTTAAAACTGGGAAATCTCGTTTTTAATGTTGAAGCACTGAAAGACATCCTGACACAGGGGAGATAACGCTGAGACACAGACACGCGCCATGCTTTTGGAAGAAAGATACATCGTCCTGACTCACGTGCCAGGAACATGCTCAGTGTGGGTCAGGAGGGTCAGATGGCTGAGGAGAGGAGCTGACACCCCGGATTGGGCATTCGTGTGTGTGTGTGTGTGTGTGTGTGTGTGTGTGTGTGTGTGTGTGTGTGTGTGTGTGACTTTCGTGTTACTGTAAAGCGCTTTGAGGTTTGAAAGCGCCATATGAATATATCAATACTAATACTACTAATAAGACAACAACATACTACTTCTAGCTGTAGTGTCTTATTTTCAGTATCATTATCATTAACAATATCATTATCATTGAGAACACAAGACACACTCTCCAACACGTCAAATTCCTCAGGTTTCCTTCACTGGTTTTCTACGTATTGCATTGCATTGCATTATAGTGTAGTGTAGTGTAGTGTAGTGTAGTGTAGTGTAGTGTAGTGTAGTGTAGTGTAGTGTAGTGTAGGGTAGTGCAGTGCATTGTAGTGTAGTGTAGTGCAGTGTAGTGTAGTGTAGTGCAGTGTATTGTAGTGTAGTGTAGGGTAGTGCAGTGTAGTGTAGTGCAGTGCATTGTAGTGTAGTGTAGTGCAGTGTATTGTAGTGTAGTGTAGGGTAGGGTAGTGCAGTGCAGTGCATTGTAGTGTAGTGTAGTGTAGTGTAGTGCAGTGTAGTGCAGTGTATTGTAGTGTAGTGCAGTGCAGTGTAGTGTATTGTAGTGTAGTGCAGTGCAGTGTAGTGTAGTGTAGTGCAGTGTATTGTAGTGTAGTGCAGTGCATTGTAGTGTAGTGTAGTGTAGTGCATTGTAGTGTAGTGTAGTGCAGTGTATTGTAGTGTAGTGCAGTGCAGTGCAGTGTAGTGCAGTGTAGTGTAGTGTAGTGTAGTGTAGTGCAGTGCAGTGCAGTGTAGTGCAGTGTAGTGTAGTGCAGTGCAGTGCAGTGCAGTGTAGTGTAGTGTAGTGTAGTGCAGTGCAGTGCAGTGCAGTGTAGTGTAGTGTAGTGTAGTGTAGCGTAGTGTAGCGCAGCGTAGTGCAGTGTATAGTGCAGTGTAGTGCAGTGCAGTGCAGTGCAGTGTAGTGTAATGTAGTGTAGTGTAGTGCAGTGCAGTGCTGTGCAGTGTAGTGTAGTGTAGTGTAGTGTAGTGTATAGTGCAGTGTAGTGTAGTGTAGTGTAGTGTAGTGCAGTGTATAGTGCAGTGTAGTGCAGTGTAGTGCAGTGCAGTGCAATGCAGTGTAGTGTAGTGCAGTGCAGTGTAGTGTAGTGTAGCGTAGTGTAGCGCAGCGTAGTGCAGTGTATAGTGCAGTGTAGTGCAGTGCAGTGCAGCAGTGTAGTGTAGTGCAGTGCAGTGTAGTGTAGTGTAGTGCAGTGTAGTGTAGCGTAGTGTAGCGCAGCGTAGTGCAGTGTATAGTGCAGTGCAGTGTAGTGTAGTGTAGTGCAGTGCAGTGCTGTGCAGTGTAGTGTTTCTTTATCAGGCAGAGTTCTCAATCTGAAAAGTGTACTGCTGTTCCAGAGGACAGCACGTTGCCACAGTACAGCGCCTCCCAGTTCTTTTTTCCAGCCTGCCAGTGTATTTGTTGTTGTGCCAGCAAAAAGGATTTTCCCTCAGAATTTTGCCTGTAGTTTGCCCTGGATGGTGACGAAAGTGGGGGAGGTGCTGGAGAGGGGGGGGGGGGCGACTTAAAAAATACTTCACCGCTTCTTCTTCTTTTCCAACTAGTGAGTTGTCGACAGATAAAATGCCATCCACTGCACCTTCCCTGCAGGGTTCATCATCCACTGTAATGGTCTCTGATATCTGTTCCTTCCCCCCCCCCCAAAAAAAAGAAACCTTCCATTTACGGCTAGAATCATGGGATCTTTTGTCCAATGATATTTTTCGGAAGACACTCATAATGTCCTCATTCCCCAACCCCCTCCCTCACTGTATCTGTCTGTCCGCCTATTACGTTGCCTCCGTTCTGTTTATCTCTGCAGTCAAACTCGGGAGAAAGGGCGAGCAGCTGGATTCGAACCCCTACCTTCACAGATACTGCACTGGCAGATAAGCGTCTTAACTCACTCAGTACGGCCAGACCTCTCTTCTCCTCTACACAGACCCATCGGATGTCCAGTGGGTGTCTGAATGACCCAGCCTTTAGCTTCCGTCGTCAGAATTGTGGTATTCTTTGTCAACATTCACCTCTTCAGTATAAGAGCCTTCCGCTTGCAATATTTTGATGATGGTAATTGGGGTGAAACGCTGTTAATGTCGTCTCTTTCGCCGTTCGTATGGAGAGGGTTAACCGTTCTGCCATCTTGCCTTGGCTAAGCGTTTAGTCATTCTGATGAGACGATAAGCCGAGGTCCTGTGTGCAGCACGCTCTTGGCTCACTGGAAAAGAACCCACGGTAACAAGAGTGTTGTCCTCTGGCAAAATTCTGCAGAAAGAACTCCACTGTAATAGGTACAGAAATATAATCATTATATGCATGCTCTCCAGGCCTGAACAACGTAATTGGGTTATGCTGCTGGTGAGGCACCTGCCTCGCAGATGTGGTGCAACGTATAATTATATTGATTTGTCGGAATGCAGTGTCGCCTCTTTGAGAAACTGAATCTGAAACTGTGTGCCGACGTTAACCAAATCCGAATCTGAAACTAGCTATCTGTCTCACACACACAGTCGATTGTTTACTTTGTTGTGCTTCCACTCAGCTCGACCTTTACAATGCTAAGACAACGAACCCACCAGTTGGAATCCATTAATGAGATCTTCAAGTTGTCATCATAAAACCCTTCTCTTGTCACGCATGTCAGACCATACCGCTGTGAACAACAATGGTTGTACCGTCACCACGTCCTGATAAGGGTCCAGGGGACATAATCTCTGTCTGTTTCTGCCCTCACCACTCAACAACCTCACATCAAAAAGCACCTCTCTCTCCTCCTCGCGCACGAAAGGTATGGCATTATATGATTGGTTCAGACCCTTCACTACGAGAACCAATCAAAATGGGTGTTGCACACGTTCCTACCTCCCCTCCGCACCCCCACACCTCACCCAGCCCCCTGAGTTTGGAGTACCAGCGCTGTGTTTAACGAGACAGATGACAGATGTTGCAGGGCGAAAATCTTGTTTTCCGGGACATGTCCACTGAATGTCATGTCATTTCTTTATCATTTCATTCCTTGGTATCAACGCACGCAGCCCCCCACGCACGAACAATCACTTCGGCCTTACAGAGACTGACAAAAAGCTTTTTGTACATTTTGTCTAAGTGTGTCAACAGGTCGGCACTGTCACAAGGTTTGTGCGAATCACTGAAACATTCTCTGAATGTAAAAGTAAAAGGCACTCGAGCGATGATCTTTGAGAGAGTTTCAACATAATTATTAGTGGAGTGATAGCCTAGAGGTAACGGGTCCGCCTAGGAAGCGAGAGAATCTGAGCGCGCTGGTCCGAATCACGGCTCAGCCGCCGATGTTTTCTCCCCCTCCACTAGACCTTGAGTGGTGGTCTGGAGGCTAGTCATTCGGATGAGCCGATAAACCGAGGTCCCGTGTGCAGCATGCACTTAGAACGCGTAAAAGAACCCACGGCAACAAAAGGGTTGTTCCTGGCAAAAGTCTGTAGAAAAATCCACTTCGATCATAGGAAAAACAAATAAAACTGCACGCAGGATAAAAAAAAAAAAGGAAAAAAAGAAAAGAAAATGGGTGGCGCTGCAGTGTAGCGACGCGCTCTCCCTGGGGAGAGCAGCCCGAATTTCACACAAAA
>NC_134898.1:3224147-3231647 GCF_041734735.1 Babylonia areolata | reverse complement strand
CCTGTGCAAAGGTACTTTCTCCGACTGTCCTCACTCCACCCAGGTGTAAATGGGTACCGGACTTGAGGGAAGTCCAAAACAGCGGAAGGAGATAGGGTCTCGCCTTTTTTTTTATTCTGAGCGCGTGACACATGGACAGAAAAAATTCACTGCTCAAATGGTCATATAACGGTGATGGGACCTATTAACCTTTTAGCTAAACTGTACCGCATCTGTCCTGGTGTGACTATCCACTGTCTGCAGTGTTCCCTGAGGGGGGCTAGGGTATCGAAGTTAAACCCAAATGTAAGTAACACACACCACAAAAATTAATCAGTTTGCACCGGTTCTCCTTCCCTCTCTCTCCCTCCTTCCCTCTCTCCCTCCTTCCCTCTCTCCCTCCTTCCCTCTCTCCCTCCTTCCCTCTCTCCCTCCTCCCCTCTCTCCCTCCTTCCCTCTCTCCCTCCTTCCCTCCCTTCCTCCTCCCCTCTCTCCCTCCTTCCCTCTGTCCCTCCTTCCCTCTCTCCCTCCTCCCCTCTCTCCCTCCTTCCCTCTCTCCCTCCTCCCCTCTCTCCCTCCTTCCCTCTCTCCCTCCTCCCCTCTCTCCCTCCTTCCCTCTCTCCCTCCTCCCCTCTCTCCCTCCTTCCCTCTCTCCGTCCTCCCCTCTCTCCCTCCTCCCCTCTCTCCCTCCGGTCCATTATCTCTCACTTCCCCCTCACTCCTCCGCTAGCACCCCCCCCCCACCCCCCACCCCCCATCCCCCCAACTATGAGTTTCAGTTTCAGTTTCACTTTCTCAAGGAGGCGTCACTGCGTTCGGACAAATCCATACACGCTACACCACATCTGTTGAGCAGATGCCTGACCAGCAGCATAACCCAACGCGCTTAGTCAGGCCTTGAGTGCATGCTTACATATTTGTGTACCTATGAAAGTGGATTTCATTTTACGTAATTTCGCCAGAGGACAACACTCTCGTTGCCATGGGTTCTTTTTCAGTGCGCCAAGTGCGTGCTGCACACGGGACCTCGGTTTATCGTCTCATCCGAAAGACTAGACGCTCAGTTTGATTTTCCAGTCAAACTTAGGAGAAAGGGCGAGAGCGGGATTCGAACCCACACCCTCACGGACTCTATGTATTGGCAGCTGAGCGTCGTAACCATTCTGCCACCTTCCTCCCAACTATGAATGACAGCCATGTCCGACTATGACCGCCAGAACAGCAGAAAGGGCAACAGTGCTGTCCCGACTCTCTGGGTTAAAATTTGATTATAGAGGGAGAGCGTCTTGTACACGTTACATCCCCACTCTCTCGGTCAAGAGTGCTTTGGGGACAGACAGCGCAGGGATGGTCCCCAAAGGCCAAAAAAGTGCCCCCCCCCCCACCCCCACCCCCCCCGAGGCTCTAGCACCGAGTGGAACCCCTGTATCAGCAATGACGACCGACCGTGTCCGGGACGACCTCTAGAAGCGAGGTGAGAAAGAGGGGAGGGGGAGAGAGGAGGGAAGAGAAGATGAGTGACGTGGTTTTAACGAGGGTGGCTAGGCTGACAGATGAGGACATCAGAGACAGTGCATCTGTCCCCCCCCCCCTCCCCGCACCCCCCCCCCCCCACGCCCCCCTGTCCTGGCCTCACACCGTCACCCCCCTCTCGTTAGTGGCTTGATGCTCTCCCTCAGTCCTGACACCTCCAGTGCTCCTGTCTCATCATTGCTTGCTTGGCTGGCTGGCTGTTTGTGTGTGTGTGTGTGTGTGTGTGTGTGTGTGTGTGTGTCTGTCTGTCTGTCTGTCTGTGTCTGTGTGTGTCTGTGTGTGTGTGTGTGTGTGTGTATGTGTGTGTGTGTGTGTGTGTGTACGTGTGTGGTGTTCGTGTGTGTGTGCGTGTGTGTGGTGTTCGTGTGTGTGTGTGTGTGTGTGTGTGTGTGTGTGTGTGTGTGTGTGTGTGTGTGTGTGTACGTGGTGTGTGTGTGTGTGGGTGTGTGTGTGTGGTGTTCGTGTGTGTGTGTGTGTGTGTGTGTGTGTGTGTGTGTGTGTGTATGTGTGTGTGTGTGTGTGTGTGTGTGTGTGTGTGTGTGTGTGTGTGTGTACGCACTAACACCTTGGCCGTAGTGATGTGGACACACTAACGCTTTGGTCGTTGTCAGGCGGACGAACTAACACTTTTGCTGTTATGATGTGGAAACACATTTTGTCCGTTATGATATAGACAGAGGCAGAACAGACAGAGCAGAGCAGACAGAGCAGAGCAGACAGAGACAGAACAGACAGAGACAGAACAGACAGAGCAGAACAGACAGAGGCAGAACAGACAGAGCAGAACAGACAGAGCAGAACAGACAGAGCAGAACAGACAGAGGCAGAGCAGACAGAGACAGAACAGACAGAGGCAGAACAGAGACAGAACAGACAGAGCAGAGCAGACAGAGACAGAACAGAACAGACAGACCAGAACAGACAGAGCAGAACAGACAGACCAGAACAGACAGAGACAGAACAGACAGAGACAGAACAGAACAGACAGACCAGAACAGACAGAGCCAGAGACAGAACAGACAGAGCAGAACAGACAGAGGCAGAGCAGACAGAGACAGAACAGACAGAGACAGAACAGACAGACCAGAACAGACAGAGCAGAGCAGACAGAGACAGAACAGAACAGAACAGACCAGAACAGACAGAGACAGAACAGACAGACCAGAACAGATAGAGACAGAACAGACAGAGACAGAACAGACAGACCAGAACAGATAGAGACAGAACAGACAGAGACAGAACAGACAGACCAGAACAGACAGAGGCAGACCAGACAGAGACAGAACAGAACAGACAGACCAGAACAGACAGAGGCAGAAACAGAACAGACAGACCAGAACAGATAGAGACAGAACAGACAGACCAGAACAGACAGAGACAGAACAGACAGAGACAGAACAGACAGAGACAGAACAGACAGAGCAGAGACAGAACAGACAGAGCAGAGTAGACAGAGACAGAACAGACAGACCAGAACAGACAGAGCAGAACAGACAGAGCAGAGTAGACAGAGACAGAACAGAGACAGAGACCAGAGCAGATGATCAAATGAGTGAATACAGGCAGTGGTGGTTAGTAACCAGTGTTCCAAACATTGAACTTGTTCAATAAAAACGTACATTTGCATTGCCTTCAAATCACAAAACGCGACGCTGGGAAATAGACTGTTACGATGAATATTAAACTTCCTACATACCTCCCCCACCTCCCCCCGACACACACACACACACACACACACACACACACACACACACACACACACACACACACACACAAAGTGTTGTAGTGTAGTGTTGTGATTTATACTGACATCAAAGACGTGATTTCAGATGTGGTGTTGTCATCATAGCACACGAAAAAGGTTGACATGATCAGTCACTAATTATATTCCTGACACAATTTTTGCGCAACAAATAAAGAAGCTCTTTTCACCTCATTTGTACACACACACACACACACACACACACACACACACACACACACACATTTTCAATGCTTCATTACAAACGGAGGCGGTTCCGATTTGCCACGGGTACTGCTGCTGCGGAGGAGACGGACTTTCCAAAAATCACGAACTATTCTGAAGACCTTATCTAATAATGAATCGATGGGGGAGACGTGAGGGGGTGGGGTGAGGGGGAGGGGATGTTGAGGAAGATACAGATGGAAGTGAACAGATAAAGGAAAGGGAGAGTTGGGTAGGGAGGGGGAGGGGGTAGAGCGCGTTTTGTGATTCGGAATTCCCCGACGTTTCTCCTCCTAGTTCGATTTTTCCTTGTGTTCCCATTTTATTTGGAGCTGGTTTGGTTGGTAGTGTTTCTCGTCGAACCGGTTGAGCCCGGTATAATATACCACACACACACACACACACACACACACACACACATATATATATATATATATATATATATATATATATATATATATATATATATATATATATATACATTATCGCTCATTCATTTACATAAAGACTATGAAAATGCTGTATAAGGATGGAAAATCAGCTTAGCTAGCTCGAGCAGCTGAATTCTCATGTTAGTGGAGATAAGTAGTGAAGGGAACGTGAATGTGTTCAGGTGTTTGTAATGTTTGTAATAAAATCTCCTCCGATGACCCAGGACACAAAGACAATCGAGCAGAACAGACCAGCCGTCATCCGAGGAAAGAGGAATCAGAGAAAACAGTGCCGATCCTTGCAGGACTCCATTCCATGCAGCGTCTGTGGACGACCTTGTGCCTCAGGAATTGGTCTTCATTCCCACATAAGGACCAACATCAACATCAACCTGCCTGCATACTCATCCATCGGACATGACGGGAGAATCCATCAATGTTTGTTAATAAAATCTCCTCCGATAATCTTTTCTGCTTTCCTGAAAATACCAACAAACAAATGTTGAAAACATTAAAAGTTAAAAATACATTTCAAAGTTTTTGTTTATCTGTTTGCTTGTTTTCTATGAAAGGACCTCGCGTGGTGCAAGTTAGGAAACAAACAAACAAATTAATAAACGCACACACACACACTCTTGAGTTATTCTAATCTTTGACCTTGGCAGACAGAATGAAACATGACTCCATGCATACACAGAAGGGCAATAGTTTCTACTCAACGAACAGAAATAATCATTGAACTGTATCGTGAATGGTTGAATCCCATTTGTTTGCTATTAAAAAAAAAAAAAATTCATTCATTTATTTTTAATTGATTTTTTTTTTCTCAAGGCCTGACAAAGCGCGTTGGATTACGCTGCTGGTCAGGCATCTGCTTGGCAGATGTGGTGTAGCGTATATGGATTTGACCGAACGCAGTGACGCCTCCTTGAGCTACTGATACTGATACTGATACTGTTGAAAACGATCTACTTTGTCTCGACGACCACACATACAAAGCACAATCTTTCATTTCTGTGCGTACACCCTGAATTCTTCCTTTCACAGCCATGAAAACAAATAACAAGACAACGACCAGATAACGACAAGACAACGACAAGACAACGACCAGATAACGACCAGACAACGACAAGACAACGACCAGATAACGACAAGATAACGACCAGATAACGACCAGATAACGACAAGACAACGACCAGATAACGACAAGATAACGACCAGATAACGACCAGATAACGACAAGACGACAAGACAACGACAAGACAACGACCAGATAACGACAAGACAACGACAAGATAACGACCAGATAACGACAAGACAACGACCAGATAACGACAAGATAACGTCCAGATAACGACCAGATAACGCATCAACCAAGCTTGAGAGTGATCGCTGTAAAACAAGTATGGCCAGCAATTTTTTTTCCATCAGAATTGCCAAACTCTGCAAAGAAAGGTTGATTGAAGCCATCAACACAGGCACAGCCGGATTGGCGGTAATAAATTTGTGTAATGAAAGCATGTCCTCCGATCGGTGTAGATTTGAAGCGTTAAAAATCCACTGAGTGACTTAATCAGATGAGTCATCGAGAGAGAGAGAGAGAGAGAGAGAGAGAGAGAGAGAGGCAAACATTAGACATGCATAACGTCTAGACTGGAAGATGCGAACATAAAAGCGCGGTAAAAATTCTATTCGCTTTCACGAAGCACCAGAGATGACGACATAGCACGTGACGAAAGCGCCACAAAAAAAAAAAAGAGACGCGCGTGGGTTGGTTAGACTAATCAAGGCCCACAACTCTCAGCGAAAGGCGTAGCTCTCCTCGGAGGCCGTGTCTGGGGGCTCATTTGGCTCTGACAAAAGCGCGAACGAGGCGCGAAGGGGGCTGTAATTTTCCCGCAATGCACTTGTCAGGTCCGGCAGCTTTCCACTGCCGGGTGACGACCAAATGACATTTGCATGTCTGGCCACTTTTTGCTCAAGTGAACAAACGGCATGGCGCTGGGTGGCAGGATGGGGGTGGGAGGTAGGGGGCAGGTGGGGGTGGATGGTGGTGATGGTGGTGGTGGAGAAGGAGGGATGGACGAACGTCCTTGACCCCTGAAGTGCTGTCGTTGACACGATCTGCTCCTCTTGCCCACGCCCCGTGTTTCTCAACACCAGGTTGTGTGTTGCTGCAGTTTTCACTTTCTTCATCCTGATTCCCCGCCCCCACACGGTTATAGAGGTGTTTCCTGTGGGGGCGGGGGTGTGAGGTGTGGGGGTGGGTTTTTTTTTCTGTGGTTTATTTTGTGTTATTTTTGTTGTCCTTTTTGTTTTGGTTGGTCTTTTGATTTGTTTTTCCCTTGTTGCAGACGCAGTCAGGAGGCTGTTTCTGCCGAAAAAACGCTCCCCCCCCCCCCTTGTCCCACGCCCCCCATTCGCTCTGTCACACACACACCCTGACACTCCCCTCCCCAAACACCCCCACAACCCCTAACAAAATGCGTTGTGACTTCTTTTTTCTTGGTGAGCTGTATTTTGTTGGGTTTTTTTTGTTTTTTTGTTTAGATATAATTTCTATTTTCTGCTTTTTCTGTATGAGCCAGCCATTCCTTTTTCTATCCGACTTTCTGTTTTTGCGTTTCACTGCTCTGTTCTGTATTTGTCTGGATGGATTTTACTGCAATCTTCTCGGCATTCATAATGATAACAACAGCACCACAATATAATAATGATAATCATCATCATCATCATCATCATCATAATCATCATCATCATCATCATGTTGTTGATGATGATCATAACAAAAAATAATAGTAATGACAAAATATTGATAAAAAATAGTTATAATAGGACATTTATAAATCACTTATAAAACCTAGCATTTGGTAGCATCTCCATGCATGCAAATTGTTTCATCTCGTGTACATCTGGAAGCAAATGTCTGGCAGCAAGGATTCCCTCTGAACGCCATGACAACAGCCAGGACTTCACCCCTCTTCAGACAGCCAGGACTTCACCCCTCTTCAGACAGCCAGGACTTCACCCCTCTTCAGACAGCCAGGACGTCACCCCTCTTCAGACAGCCAGGACTTCACCCCTCTTCAGACAGCCAGGACTTCACCCCTTTTCAGACAGCCAGGACTTCACCCCTCTTCAGACAGCCAGGACCACCCCTCTTCAGACAGCCAGGACTTCACTCCTCTTCAGACAGCCAGGACTTCACCCCTCTTCAGACAGCCAGGACTTCACCCCTCTTCAGACAGCCGTGACTTCACCCCTCTTCAGACAGCCAGGACTTCACCCCTCTTCAGACAGCCAGGACTTCACCCCTCTTCAGACAGCCAGGACTTCACCCCTCTTCAGACAGCCGTGACTTCACCCCTCTTCAGACAGCCAGGACTTCACCTCCCTTCTATTCAGACAGCCAGGACTTCACCCCTCTTCAGACAGCCAGGACTTCACCCCTCTTCAGACAGCCAGGACATCACTCCTCTTCAGACAGCCAGGACTTCACCCCCCTTCTATTCAGACAGCCAGGACTTCACCCCTCTTCAGACAACCGTGACTTCACCCCTCTTCAGACAGCCAGGACATCACCCTCTTCAG
>NC_134898.1:3186647-3214147 GCF_041734735.1 Babylonia areolata | reverse complement strand
AAGAGAGAGACAGAGACAGAGAGAGTGATCACGAGACAGCGATGCAGATATCATGTCAGCAGGTGCACAGATAAAACAAACCCCATGCCTGTGTGATCCTCAAGAGCACCGCCTGCTGAGAACGGGAGAGCAAGCTGAAGTCGCTGCACGCATCCTCACGGCGCCTTCTACATGCAGTGCAGCTTCACTGGAGTCTGTCCCGCGGTCTCTGCATGCCTCCCATCCACACCACCACCAGCCTGGGAAACACCCTGAACATACCACATCAGTACTTTGAACAACAGTGATAATAAACAGCAACAAAGCTTGAGCAACAACAACAACAACAACAGCATCGCAAACAATACCACCACCACCACCACCACCACCACCACCACCAGCAGTTGCAGTAGCAGCAACAATAACATCAAGAGATGGGTTGGCTTGCGGATGGTGGTTTTGAAGGGTAAGAGTGTGAGTAGAGAATGCGAACGTGCTTAGATGGTGATATATTCAGTAGCGTTTATATCTTCCTAGCTACCAGTTAAGATATCTATGATCTGTTAGGTTTGTAGTCTGTTGGGATCACATTGCTACAGACAGAAGGAAGGGTATAGTTTGGAAGTGGCCAGAGAGATGTTTGTGTTTTCATGTTGTTTTACTATTTAATAATATATATATATATATATATATATATATATATATATATATATATATATATATATATATATATATATATATATATATATAAGAAGCTTAATTCAGGCTTAACTGCTCACGTGCGTAAACAACATAGTGAGTCTATGAATCAGTCGTGTTTTGCTTGTCCGTGCGAGGGTACGTACGTACGTGCGTGTTCTGTATGAGTGTTTGTGTCTGTGGTGCGGGGGGTGGGGCGGGGGGTGGTGGAGGGGGAGTTGGGGGGTATATGGGCATGCGTGTGTGTTGAATGTATTTGTATGTGTGTTGGGGGGGGGGGGGGGGGAGGGGGGGGGTTGATTGTGTGTTTTGTGTTTTCTTTTTGACCACGCGCGCGCGCCCGTGTGTGTGTGTGTGTGTGTGTGTGTGTGTGTGTGTGTGAGTGTGAGTGCGCGCGCGCACGTAGACTAGAAATGAGTGTGTGGAGGAGGGGTTAGAGGAGGTGCAAGGTAATGTGTGTGTGTGTGTGTGTGTGTGTTGGAGCTCATGTACGTTTATATGTATTTGACTGTGCTTTCATATGTGCTTGTACAAGTAAGTGTTCATCTCTGTGAGTGTGTGTTTGTGTTTGTGTGTGTGTGTGTGCCGTGGAAGCTGCGATACTTAGACTAGAAATGAGTGTGTGGAGGAGGGGGTAGAGGAGGTGCACGGTAATGCGTGTGTGTGTGTGTGTGTTGGAGCTCATGTACGTTTATATGTATTTGACTGTGCTTTCATATATGTGAAACTGCATGTCTGGTGCATTTCTGTTATGCATGTGTGGGTGTATGTGTGAATGTGTGTCTTCATTTTTTACATTTATTTGCTTATTTATCACCATTGTTGTCCTATTTATTTATTTATTTATGTTTTATTATTATCATTTTATTAGTATTACTAATATTATTACTACTACCTTTTTCTATATTATAATTATTATTTATTTATTTATTTATTTATGCAAGCTTATCTATTATTTATTCCCCCGTTTTTGTTTTTGTTTTTGTTTTTTGTTGTTTGTTTTTTTGTGTGTGTGTGTTGTTTTTTTTTGTGTTTTTTTTTTTTTTGTTTTTGTTTTTTTTCCCCAAGGCCTGACTAAGCGCGTTGGGTTACGCTGCTGGTCAGGCATCTGCTTGGCAGATGTGGTGTAGCGTATATGGTTTTGTCCGAACGCAGTGACGCCTCCTTGAGCTACTGAAACTGAAACTGAAACTGCGCGCGCGCGCTCTATGTGTGTGTGTGTGTGTGTGGGTGAGTGCGCGCTTGCGCGTGCGTGCGTGCGTGTGTGTGCTTGCCTGCTGTGTGTGTCTGCGTTCTGTGTGTGTATGTGCGTGCGTGCGTGCGTGCGTGTGTGCATTTGGGCACACTCATTGGCAGCGGCAGTCAGGGAGGAATGAATCAAAGATAATTCGCGTTTTGTGAGTTGTTCTGCAACTGTGGAATGTGGCCTGTGGTTCCTTTATTATTGTTCCGGGCTGCAGCCAAGACTTGCTTTCCGCTTCCTGTTCACCACCGGAAACGGCACGGGCAGGGCCGGAAGAATTAAAATCAACAATCACAAATAACGCTTGGGCTTTCGGGTGCGACTGATTCTCTTGAATCGTTTAGTTGCTTGTACCAGATATCACACACACACACACACACACACACACACACACACACACACACACACACACACACACACATACTGTGACTCACACACGCACTTGCAAGCACACACATGTACACACACACACACACACAATCTCGCAGGGGCAGTCACATGTATACGCACGCACGCACGCACGCACACACACACACACACACACACACACACATACTGTGACTCACACACACACTTGCAAGCGCCCGCACACACACACACACACACACACACACACACACTCACCGTCCATTATCCTGATTTGTGTCTTCTTCTAACATGATTCTATTTCTTAATGTTTTTATTTTGTTATAGGTTTAATACGGTTTACCAAGAAAAGGAAAACAAAGAAGAAAAAAAGAAGAAGAAAAAAAAGGGGGGGGGGGATCAAAAAGTAAAAAGAAAAAAAACTTGAAAAGAACAAACGAAATAACTAATTGCTGAATTAGTGAACAAGCACTGTTGTGAAGTTTCCTCAATTTCTCATCAATGCGAGCAATGGAACAATAAATCATTGAAGAAAGAAAACTCTGAAAGATTATTATTATTATTATTATTATGATTGTTCTTATTGTTATTATTATTATTATTATATAGTGCTGTATCTTGTGCAGAGACATATCAAAGCGCTTTCTCATCAGTCATTCACACGGATGCATAACTCTAAAACTGGAAAAACTGAAGAGGCAGGGAAGGGAGGCTATTTTGGGAAGAGGTGGGTTTTAAGACCAGACCTGAAAGAGCTCAGTGCGGAGACCTGACGAAGAGAAAGAGGAAGTTCATTCCAATTGCAAGGTCCAGAGACAGAGAAAGAACGGCGGCCAACAGTCGAGTGTTTGAATCTGGGTATGGATCCGAAGCCGATCGAGATGGAGTGTAGAGGTGAAGGTAGCCACAGAGATAGGAAGGAGCAGATTTGTGAATACCTTTATAACATAGAGTGCTGATCTTGTACTTTATTCTGTGTGAGACAGGTAGCCAGTGGAGATGTTGCAAAAGAGGAGTGAAAGAAAGAAAGAGGGCTGGTTTGTTTATGAACGATGATAGTAGCGATACTTTCTTTGCCCCGCGTTCAGA
Source organism: Babylonia areolata (assembly GCF_041734735.1). Lineage (NCBI taxonomy): Eukaryota > Metazoa > Mollusca > Gastropoda > Neogastropoda > Buccinidae > Babylonia > Babylonia areolata. The sequence continues at coordinate 3,210,771 of NC_134898.1, read as the reverse complement.
AATGTTCCGAAGTGTGTGGTGGAATTACCGTAGAAGCAGGACAGTTCGTAAGTAACGCCCAGCGACTTCAGCGCTGTGGAGAGAGAGAGAGAGAGAGATCGACTCAAGCAAGTCTGGCAGCGCTACTGTCGGTCTATTTCTCCCCCCCCCCCACTCCCCCCCCCCCCCCCCCCCCCCCCGCCCCTGTTATTCTGTTTCCATTAGTCCGTCTGTTTTATGGGCTTGTACTCTTCCTCATTCCATTCTTCCATTCCTTTCTTACCACCCCTGCCCCCCCCAACCCCCTTCTCCACTCCCCTCGCCCTACCCCCACCCCCCTCTCTCTCTCTTTCTCTCCCCCCCCCCCTCTCTTTTCTCCCTCTCTTTCTCTCTCTGTCCAGGAGTACATGTATTGCTCTTTGTGCCTCCTCCGACCCGGAAAGCCGATGCTTGGTGAGATCATTATCACTCACGCACGTGCGCCACACGCGCCCGCATACTTCCGAGCGCTAGCGGAAGTAAATTCCACCGCACAGTGAAAGAAGTGTGTCTGTGTGTGTATGTGTGTGTGTGTGTGTGTGTGTGTGTGTGTGTGTGTGTGTCGGTGTGTGTGTGTGTGTGTGTGTGTGTCGGTGTGTGTGTGTCTGTGTCTACAAGAGTGCTGTGTGTGTGTGTGTGTGTGTGTGTGTGTGTGTGTGTGTGTGTGTGTGTCTGAAAGCAGACAGTGAAAGGAAAAAAAAAATCCGGGTGGGTGTGTAGAGGGAGGGGGGGGGGGGGGGGGCGGGGCGGGAGAAGAAATTGACAATGGGATGCGAGGTTGCTGACCTGGGCAGGAAGAAAGAGAAAAGAAAGAAGAAAGAAAAAAAAAAGAAGAAGAAGAAAACGGAAGAGGAACACGGTGGGGGTAGTACAAAGTGAAAGGTGGCCAGGTGAAAGGGGGGGGGGGGGTTAGAGGAAGGGAGGGGCGGTGGATAGGAAGGGGGGGGGGAGGGCAGGGAGGGCGGGCTCTCCACAGGAGAAGCCTGAATGAGCACAGCCCATCAGAGGAAAAAGGGGGTGGGTGGAGGTACAGGCGGAAAGAGCAGTCTGCCATCTCTGGTAATACAGGCCACACACCAACATTAACAAGGGAGGGAGTGGCGGGATGGGGGAGGAGGCGGTGGGGGTGGGGGGGAGAGAGACGGGTTCGGGGTGGGGGGCGTTGGGAGGGGGAGGGGGGTGGCGGATGGGGCGGGATAAGTGTGGTGGGTACAGACACACTGAATGAACTTACTGCACAATATAACTTCAAGGTGAAGTTAGGTTAAAAGTTAAAGGTCTCACAGCCTTTCTGCGGTGAATTCCTATCCACTGTGAGTTGCGCTTGATAAACGAAGGCGGGGCCAAATCCTCTCCTTCCGCCGTTTTGACCGTCCCCGAACAAGTCAGGTACCCGTTCACACCTGGGTGGATTGACGAAGACTGGAGTGGAGTGCCTTTCCCAGGAACACAATGCCAGACCAAAACGAGGGATCGTGCCCTGGAGCCAGTTGCTAACTGTGTGTAGTATGGAACTGACCAATGGCGTAGTTCGGTCAACGTAGGCATTTAGTCACGTGTAACTGTTAAAAAAGTTAGAACCAAGCAATGCAACTGGCACCTGACCACTAGATCAGAAATCCAACGGCCAAGCGATTCCACCACGCCGCCCCACCTTAAAACGGAGCAGCATTCTTTACGAACAGAAACGTTGAACATCCAACAACCAACGGCATCCTACAATGTGGGTGTGCCAGAATCGCTAAAACCTGCCTGTTGACCAGTTGTTCATGGACATAATTCATGGGGTCTTCTCGTTAGCCCTGTTTCTTGTTGAGACGTTAGGGGGCGCTGTGGTAGATTCGCGGTCAGACGTAGGACTTCTGATCCATCGTTCACCAGTGGTCAGGTTCGGCATGGTGTTGTGTCCTATGGAAAGGCACATTAATCCGATTGTCCTCGCTCCACCCAGGTGTGAACGGGTACCTGACTTCAGCTGGGTAAGACTGAAACAGCGGAAGGAGATGATTGAGCCCCGTCTTCCTATGCTGAGCCCTGGACACAGTGGATGTGAATTCACTTCCTTCCTATGCTGAGCCCTGGACACAGTGGATGTGAATTCACTTCCTTCCTATGCTGAGCCCTGGACACAGTGGATGTGAATTCACTTCCTTCCTATGCTGAGCCCTGGACACAGTGGATGTGAATTCACTTCCTTCCTATGCTGAGCCCCTGGACACAGTGGATGTGAATTCACTTCCTTCCTATGCTAATCCCTGGACACAGTGGATGTGAATTCACTTCCTTCCTATGCTGAGCCCTGGACACAGTGGATGTGAATTCACTTCCTTCCTATGCTGAGCCCTGGACACAGTGGATGTGAATTCACTTCCTTCCTATGCTGAGCCCTGGACACAGTGGATGTGAATTCACTTCCTTCCTATGCTAAGCCCTGGACACAGTGGATGTGAATTCACTTCCTTACTATGCTGAGCCCTGGACACAGTGGATGTGAATTCACTTCCTTCCTATGCTAAGCCCTGGACACAGTGGATGTGAATTCACTTCCTTCCTATGCTGAGCCCTGGACACAGTGGATGTGAATCTACTTTCTTCCTATGCTGAGCCCTGGACACAGTGGATGTGAATTCACTTCCTTCCTATGCTGAGCCCTGGACACAGTGGATGTGAATTCACTTCCTTCCTATGCTAAGCCCAGGACACAGTGGATGTGAATTCACTTCCTTCCTATGCTAAGCCCAAGACATAGTGGATGTGAATTCACTTCCTTCCTATGCTAAGCCCTGGACACAGTGGATGTGAATTCACTTCCTTCCTATGCTGAGCCCTGGACACAGTGGATGTGAATCTACTTTCTTCCTATGCTGAGCCCAAGACATAGTGGATGTGAATTCACTTCCCCGATGGCCGTAAAATAGACTGTGGGGGCATTTCTAATCTTATGCCCTTTGAATATGCATCCATGTGTAACCAGGAACTGTCACTCCACCTGTCCATCAGAGATCGACAAAAGCGGTCCAGCTTGCAGTTGGGTTGCCAACAGCAAAGCGAGAGCTGTATGATCAATAGTTTCTCCACCCTAATAAGAACTCATTAACACATTAGTCTTTTGTGAATGCCTATGACTCAAACTTGGAGGCAAGATTGCGCAGTCTCTTAGTGCTGCAGCCCTCTGGGCTAGCTCGCCTTGGGAAAACCATCCCAGCACCGACAGTCAAAGTAACTCCCTCTTGGCCAAGAGAGTAGGGATGTAATTTGAGCCAAGCACTCCCAACTATGATCAAATTCTAACCTAGGTAGTCGGGACAGCAGTTTGCCGCCGCCTCTGCTGGTCGAAGTCAGACACGACTATCACTCATGTACATGAGTGTACAAATGTTTCAGTCACATCACAGGAAGTTTGCAGGCCGTGAAATGACATGTTGTAGACAGCTACGCATAATAACAGGAAGGTTCCATGGCATGACAAAAGAAAAGAGGAGGATGATGACGACAACGATGACGACAATGATCACACACGCGCGCGCGCACAACCACACCACATGCTGACACAAATTGTTTCTGTTTTGGTTCACACCATGAAGAAGAAGAAGAAGAAGAAGAAGAAAACAACGAGAGAAGAAAAGGGAGGAGATGCGGGAAAAGGGAGAGAAGGGAAAAGGGGAAACAATCTCTTGCTGTGTCTCACTGAGCACTCTGGAAAAGACACAACCCCCACCCAGCACATTCCCACCCCACACCACCTCCACACAACGACCACCACCACCACTACTACTACACCACTCCATCCTCCAGTCACATACCCCCCTCTCCACCACCCCACCACCCATCTACATCCACCACTACCACACACCACCCATTTACCACCACCAACCCGCCACCCGTCCACATCCACCACCTCACCACCCATCCACCACAACCACCGCATCAGCCCACCACCAACCACCACCACCACCCTACCACCCATCCACCACCACCCCACCACCCATCCACCATAAACCACCACCACCCATCCACCATAAACCACCACCACCCCACCACCCATCCACCATAAACCACCCACCACCCATCCACCATAAACCACTCCCACCACCCATCCACCATAAACCACCACACCACACCACCACCCATCCACCATAAACCACCACACCACCCATCCACCATAAACCACCACCACCCCACCACCCATCCACCATAAACCACCACCACCCCACCACCCATCCACCATAAACCACCCCACCACCCATCCACCATAAACCACCACCACCCACCCATCCACCATAAACCACCACCACCCATCCACCATAAACCACCACCCCACCACCCATCCACCATAAACCACCACCCCACCACCCATCCACCATAAACCACCACCCCACCACCCATCCACCATAAACCACCACCACCCATCCACCAAAAACCACCACCCCACCCATCCACCATTAACCACCACCCCACCACCCATCCACCATAAACCACCACCCCACCACCCATCCACCATAAACCACCACACCACCCATCCACCATAAACCACCACCACCCATCCACCAAAAACCACCACACCACCCATCCACCATAAACCACCACCACCCCACCACCCATCCACCATAAACCACCACACCACCCATCCACCATAAACCACCACCACCCATCCATCATAAACCACCACACCACCCATCCACCATAAACCACCACCACCCCACCACCCATCCACCATAAACCACCCCCACTACCCATCCACCATAAACCACCCCCACCACCCCACCACCCATCAACCATAAACCACCACCACCCCACCACCCATCCACCACCACCCCACCACCCATCCACAATAAACCACCCATCAACCCATCCACCATAAACCACCACCACCCAACCACCCATCTACATCCACCACCACCACCCCCCATCTCACTCCCCCGTTCACTTGTTCAGACAGTCAGCACGGGAAGACGTGTGTCAGTGACGGGAACAAGAACGACGTGGTTCCTGACAGTCAGGCAAGGTGAACTGTTCCCACCATCCACACTCACTCCGTGCTGAAACACACACACACACACACACACACACACACCAACGAAGGGAAAGAACTCGATAATACAGTCATCAGAGAAGTCGGTCCAGAGTTATCGGTTTTTACACGACTGGGAAGTGGTGTGTGTGTGTGATACTTAAGTCCGGAGAATGAGCTGGGTGTGTGATTACCGATCGCCTCGCTCACGACGAAATGGTGTTTCCTGACTTTGTGCCTTCCTCCGTGTGTGTGTGTGTGTGTGTGTGTGTGTGTGTGTGTGTGTGTGTGTGTGTGTGTGTGTGTGTGTGTGTGTGTGTGTGTGTGTGTGTGTGTGTGTGTGTGTGTGTGTGTGTGGTACGTACTTTCATGTCACTAATTTTAAAATTTGTAGGCTATATTTTAATAATTTAAGACAGAGGTACTGTGCTATACAAGCCTTCATACATCATCATCAGCATCAGCATCATCGCCATTGTATTTATTATCATTATTATTATCATCATCATTATTATCATTATTATCAAAATCTCTCGAAAACGTAGCAAAACGAGCCCATCTGAAACTGAATGACACTGTGTCATAAAGAAACAGTCAAACTTAACGTAGCCGGCTGTGTAAACACGTTAAAACGAAGCTAAGTAAAACCTTCCTAAACGTACTGCAATAAATACTTCACAAACGTAGCGAACTAAACATAATCAAAATACATTCACGCAGGGATAGGCACGCACACTGACTTGTAGGTAGCCTATCTGTCATTCTACAGCTTTCAAGGTGTTCAGATCGACGTTCAACTGATGTCTTAAGATCTCTTTTGCAGGCGTCTTTAATGTGCAATTGGTGTCAGCCTGTGGAACGTTTGCCTTGTACCAGTTTTCCGTAAAAAGAGATTCTTGGGAATTTGGCCACTGTCCATTTGAACTGGTGACTGATCATTGAACCCAGGTACAGAAGGTCACGGTCATCATTTTTTTGTTGGAGATACTGATGTCAGATGGACAGTCCACACCCTGTCCCATGGCCTATATTTGTTCATACTGGTGGCGATTCAATAGAATGGGTAAACCTTGTTGAAACAGCTCATGAGCTGCTGAAGGTATTCAGATGAGTGCACGATGACTGCTGTGAGGGGAAGTCCTGTAGGCATTTCAGCTGACTTTATGGCATTGCTCTTAGTCTGAAAGGGTTGAACAGTGTTCTGTCTGATCCTGTCCGGAGATAGGTGCCTTCTTTGGCAGACCCGAAGGCGTGCTTCATCAAATGGACAAAACAGGGGAGGGTACGAGGATACAGCCCTGTTTCATTCCACTTTGGATGTCAGAAGCACCCGTTAAACAGTCAAAGACCACAGTGCCCTTCAGGTCTTCATGGGAAAAGTGTTGCTGAGTAGCCTGGGTCAGCACACAGTCTTGGGGAGCATCTAGAAGAGGCCCTCCCTGTTGACTAGATCAAAGGCCTCTGTGAGATCTATGAAAGCTATGAACAGTCGCTGCCTTTGTTACCTGCATTTTTCCTGCTTCTCTGTGAGGAAGAAAACCATGACGATTGTGGGGACCTGACAGAGTCGTCATTAATCGGGAAGCACTATTGACATGTAGCGCTAATGACACGTTTTTTATGTTACTCTATTTCATTTTATTTTATTTCATTTTCCCTCAAGGCCTGACTAAGCGCGCTGGATTACACTACCGGTGAGGCATCTGCTTAGCAGATGTGGTGTAGCGAATATGGATTTGTCCGAACTCAGTGACGCCTCCTTGAGCAACTGAACTGACACGTAGTAAGATAAGAAAATGAATAAATGCTCTTTTTTTTTAATTAAAAAAGCTGTGCTATCGACACGTAGTATCATTGAACGTAGTGGTAATTTGCACGTAGCGCTTTTGGTACATAGCTCCAATGAGCATAGTGACAATGGTATGTAACACTACTGACATGTAGAGCTAATGAAACGTAGCTGTGTCGATACGCATCACATTACATTGTTCTGTGTTGCACTGTTGTTTACTGTATTGTATCACAATGCAATAATCTGTATTGCAATATTCTGAAGCTCAAAGCACAAACACACACACACACACACACGCACACACACACACACACACACGCTCGCCAAATGTCACTGATAGCGAAAAGACGCTAAATTTAAGATCGAATACACATGGCACTACAATGTCACTTGCGCCCTTTCTGAGCATAATGATGCGTGTAGATCTGATCATACTGATAACCTGTCCCTTTAACGCACAAAGCAAAATACGGTATTAAAATATCGTACATGCAGTGCGCTTTGTATGCACTTTTAATGCTATTCACACATTTAAAGCCCCTCTCGTTCTCTCTTGAAAAGATCCAGTACAAATGAAAGACATTTGCTGTTTCGTATTTCTTCTATTCAGCAAGGCATTTCTTTCCCTCCGCGTGCAGCTATGTGTTTAGATCTAATCATCTTCGGAAAGCCTGTCTGCCAGACACTACTGTACAAAGTAATGAAGACATATGACGTAGGCAAGGCGGCAAGTCTTGGCAATTTCGTCAAAGATTTGATGGAACTAAGACGTCATCCGGCAGGCGATCTAATGACGTCACTGCAAAGGGGTAACGTTGCACATAGCATTCTGGGCCATTGCAGAAAGACGCCACGTTTTGGTGGCAGATTCACCGCCTTCGAATTTTGATTTTTTTAAAAATCTCACAAGTACGGTTAGTGTGTTCATAATGGTGAAGACCTGCTGCGCTCCGAACTGCCGGAACAAATCCAAGACACCGGGTATCTCCTTCTTCTGTTTTCCTAAGCATCCAGAACAGCGGCAGGAATGGATCCGTCGCGTCCGCAAAGCCAACTTCCATCCCACCAGACACACTGTGCTGTGTTCAGACCACTTCCCCAGCGACTGTTTCCTCAGTGAGAGTGTTCCCGAGTTTCTTCAGCTGATCGGCCTTGAGCAGCGGCCAGCACGCAGACGTCTGAAGAACGGAGTCTTGCCCAGCTTGTTCAGGCTGACTAGTAAGGGGTGGGAGGAGGGGCACGGGGAGGAGGAGGACGAGGTGGAGGAGGACGGCATGGAGGAGGAGAGCGGGGAGGATGGGAGTTTCATCATTCAGATGGACGTGGCGGAGGAGGATACAGTGAGTTGACATGGGTCGTTTGTCGTTGATTGCACCACCACCACCACCACTACTACTACTACGACGACTACGACTACTAATTCTCATAGTTTGAATGAAGTTACACAATATGAATAGCCGTTAAACAGAAGAACACACAGTTCTACTGCTTTCTTGATATTGCTTTGTTTCTTTTAGTATTATGAGATACAACGTATTATCATAAACCAGTCTGCACATTTTGACAAATTGAAATTAAAACTGATTTGATTGTGATTACGACGACGATGATAATTTCATTTTGATGATAATCATAATACTAATATGATATTATTCAGTAATAACGGTACCAGTAGTAATGATAATGATGATGAAGATGATGTGCTAATAACAGTGACAGCGACAATGATGCTGACAGCGAGGAGTGATGACGAACACACACGATATAGATCAATGTTCGCTGTGATGACACACTGCGCACAGGCATTAGTGTTTCACATAACCTGTTCATTGTTCTCAACACACAACAGAAAAAAAAAGTCTTCTGACATAAACCTTGATCTTGTTGGAGATTCACCGTGCACTGATAATATCGCATGCCGCGTCTGTTGATTTTTGTCTACATATGGTGACGATTTTTGGTCTATGGCTTACTCGTTTTTATTGATAGATTTATTTATTTATTTTAATATTCTGATCAATCTGTTCATTGATTTGATGGCTTATCCATTTATTTGTTAATGTATCGTGTTTTTTGTTGTTGCTGTTGTTGTTTTTTGTGTGTTTGTTTTCTTCTTTTTTTCCCCCTCATGGCCTGCGATGCGTTACTCTGTGTAGCGTGTACTGACTTGTCCGAAAGCTGTGACAACTTCTTGAGTAAACTGAACTGAACTGAACTTTTGGTCCATGATGTTGTTGCCTTTCATCATTGTTGTGCGTCCTTTTTTTGTTTGTTTTCAGTCTATATCAGGCTTGGATTTATAGTCATTACTGACGTATTACGTTGTTGTTTTCTATGATCATATATAATTTGAAATTTTGATCTGCATGTGATGTTGGTAATGATAAGTGATTTTTTTTTTTTTTGGGGGGGGGGGGGGGGGGGGGGGTTGGGGGGGGGGGGGGGAGGAGAGGGGGGGAGGTGCTGGTACATGTTCAACACTGATTTTTGGCCCGTCGACATCGGCTTTTGGTCTTCTTTCATTGAGTTGTTTAGTTTAAAATGTGATACTCTGAGTCCTGGCGTGACGTTCAGTTTAGCGGCTGTGTTGCAGATCTAAGTCTGTGTTCTGTCCATTTCAACATTATCTTCAATCCATGAAGGACTTTCATAATTCTTCATTCCGCTTTTTTGCTGTTGATATCTGGCCCCAGTGTAGCGTTGATGATTGAAACACGCGGCTTGATGTTGCAGGAACCAGAGTCGGGCCTGGAGGACCTGCCGGCTTCATCTTCCCTTGGGGACCACCCCCCACATCGCTCTTCTCCTTCTCCTCCGTCAGACAGAGAAGACTCCAGAACGTCCCATGATGGCCACATGGACGAGCAGGGAGACTGCAACAAGAGCAGCAAAATCATCAAGGAGAACAACAACAACAACAACAGTCTCACCAGCCCACAAGGACAGAGTGACGGTGATCACAGGTCGGATGGTGGCCACGGGAAGAACGCCAGTGAAGAGCTGGAGGAAGATTGTGAGATCAGGGAGCGTGGTGAGGGTGGTGGTGGGGGTGGCGACCTTCCTGGTGGAGACAGCATTCCCGTCAGGGACGGTGTGGATAATGACAAGGGTGAAGTCAGTGAAGGGCGTGACAACACTGACACAGACAGGGCGGTGAGTGACGGGAGGGAGGGAGGCGGCAGTCAGAAGGAACCCACGAGTGACGATTCTCCACTCTTCACCATAGAGTCCGTGCGCACGCTGAGCAAGGACAACCTTGACGCACCCCACGCCGACAGCAGTGGTCACGGAGGCAGCGAGGACCAGCCGGACTCCACCCTGTCGCCTTCCGGCAAAGACTCGGGCAGCTCGGACACGTCGTCAGGGAAGAAGCGCAGACTGTCCCATCCTCGGAAGTCACCGCCATCTCGAAAGTGCTCCCCCGGTTACACAGCGGCAGGTTCCCCCTTTTCTGTGGCGCCTCGCGCCCCCTGCCCCGGGCCTCTCCTGTGCCGCATTGACCCCGCCTTCTGCAAGTTCCAGCCCGTCTTCGAGGTGCCTTTCGCTTCCTCGCCCAGCTTCTTCCACAGAATGGCCGACACCATGGTGGCTGGCAGCATGAGCAAGGTCACCACTGAGGGCGCTCCCAACAACGATGGTGTGGATTGTTCCGGTATAAAGAGCGAGGACATGACGTCGCCGCTGCCATTCCAGCCAGAGTCTGACCCAGCCTCCCCCCTCTCCTCCCCCAGGTGTCTCCTTCCCTGCTGCACGGGCAAACCGGCAACTCCAGCCAGCAGCAACCCGCCCCACGTCAAGCAGGAGATGATCGCTGCGGACTTCTCTGGGGCCGCCAGCATCATCAGGGACCCCCCCTTGCCTGACGCCAAGTGTAAACCCTCCGCAGCCAGACACAGCCCCGGGAAGATCCCCTACCGCAGTGCTCCCGTCGCCATGGCCAGCGGAGTCAGCCAGAAAGGCGGCAGCAAACCAGGCTCCGGCGCTGACCACAGCATCCCGTATCGCAGCGAGCCCATCAACATCCTCCGTGCTGCAACCGACGTTCCAGGCACCGTGCCGTATCGCAGCGAGCCTTTAAGGAAGCTCCCTCTCCCTCTGACCTTACCCCCGGGACCCGCCGTGGTGGAGAGCAAGGTGAAGGCCAAGAGGAGCGGGTCCAGAGAGGTGGCGCTGTCCAAAGGCCTGTACAGCTCGTCCCGCAGGCAGACCTCCAGTGGCGGGGCGGGGAGGAGTGCGGGCGGGGGGAAGGGGGCGGAGGGCCAGGCACCGCGGAGCAAGCCCGTGTCCGGCAAGCAGTCAGCCCCCAGCTCTGCCGGGTCAGCTTCCAAGAGGAAGGCGTCCGTGGTGAGTGCTGGGGAGCACACACACACACACACACACACACACACACACACACACACACACATATGTACTTACACACGCATTCCCTCACACACACGCACACACATACACACGCACGCACTCGCGCACACATACACAACACATACACACGCACTCGTTCTCCCCCACGCCCCCTTCTCTCTCTCTCTGTCTCTCTCTCTTCTTCTTTTTTTTTTTTTTTTTTTTTTTATGTGAAGAATTTGCTTTTGTGCATGCACCTATCTTACCCCCCCCCCCCCCCCCCCCTCAGAGGGCCGGATGTAAAAAAAAGCATTGTGCTTATTCCCTTAATCTCGTGAAATAAAATTCCGTTCGTTCCTTCGTTCGTTCTCTCACTCTCTCTCTCTCTGTCTCTCTCTCTCTCTGTCTCTCTCTCTCTCTCTGTGTCTCTCTCTCTCTCTCTCTCTCTCTCTCTCTCTCTCTCACACACACACACACACACGCGCGCACGCTCACACACACGCATGCACACGCAAATGTGACAGTATATAATTATGGATACATAATGATGTGGAATTATTACTGAATTTCAAAGCCAAAAGTGACAATACATGAAAGCAATTAAAATGGAAATGTTACTCGATTTTCAAACCAAACGTGACGGAGACATGTCATTTGCCCAGCTGTCACAACAACATGCCATTTTGTCAAGCTGTCACAATATCATGAACATGTCATTTGCCCAGCTGTCACATTTGCCCAGCTGTCACATGAAAATGTTATTTGCTCAGTTGTCACAACAACATGTCATTTGCCCAGCTGTCACATCATGAACATGTCATTTGCCCAGTTGTCACAACACGTCATTTGCCCAGCAGTGTCATTTACCCAGCTGTCACATCATGAACATGTCATTTGTCCAGCTGTCACATCATGAACACGTCATTTGCAGAGCTGTCATTTCATTTGCCCAGCTGTCACATCACGAACATGTCATTTGTCCAGCTGTCACATCACGAACATGTCATTTGTCCAGCTGTCACATCATGAACATGTCATTTGCCCAGCTGTCACATCATGAACGTGTCATTTGCAGAGCTGTCATGTCATTTGCCTAGCTGTCACATCATGAACATGTCATTTGCCCAGTTGTCACAACACGTCATTTGCCCAGCAGTGTCATTTACCCAGCTGTCACATCATGAACATGTCATTTGTCCAGCTGTCACATCATGAACACGTCATTTGCAGAGCTGTCATTTCATTTGCCCAGCTGTCACATCACGAACATGTCATTTGTCCAGCTGTCACATCATGAACATGTCATTTGCCCAGCTGTCACATCATGAACATGTCATTAATTTTGCCCAGCTGTCACATCATGAACGTGTCATTTGCCCAGCTGTCACAGTATGTAGGATACGACGTGGCAGAATGGTTAAGGCGCTGAGACATGTGATCCAGTGTTGACCACTGGTCAGGGTTCGATCCATGGTGGGGTGTCCCTGGCATTATGCACTTTTCTCCGGTCTTCTTCACCTCACTCAGGTGTGTACCCGCCTTGGTTGGGGAAAGGTTAACTCTTTCCATACGAACGGCGAAAGAGACGACGTTAACAGCGTTTCACCCCAATTACCATCATCAAAATATTGCAAGCGGAAGGCTCTTATACTAAAGACGTGAATGTTGACAAAGACTACACCTTCTGACGACGGACGCTACAGGTTGGGTCATTCAGACACCCACTGGACATCCGAGGGGTCTGTGTAGAGGAGAAGAGAGGACTGGCCGTACTGAGTGGGTTAAAACGGCGGAAGGAGAAGAGGGCCCCGCCTTCCTAGGCCGAACCTTTTTTCTTTTCTTTTTTATCAATTTTATTTATATATATGTATTACTTAGGGCCTTAGTCAGGGGAATTATCAGTCAGCTGTATGACAGGTACTTGATGCGAAAGGTGAATACACGTATCATGGGAGAGATAGAGCAGGAGGACAGCGAACAAGCAGGTCAATAAAGCGAATGACAGAAAACAAACGAACAAAAATTAACAATGGATGTAGAACATCGATGTATATGTGTGTTTTGTGTTTGTGTGTGCATGTCTGTGTGTGTTTTGTGTTTTGTGTGTGTGTGTGTGTGTGTGTGTGTGTGTGTGTGTGTGTGTGTGTGTGCAGGTGGACCCCCCATCACCTCAGCACGCAGCTGCCACAGGGTCAAGTAAGCAATAAACTTTTTCATTGAAGACGAACTGTTGTCCACGCCACACAGTACGCTGTTGTTGGTTGGTTAAGGGTGGGGCTAGCCAGAAGGATGCATTGTATCAGACTGTGGTGGTGGTTGTTGTTTTCTTGTCAGAACAGATTGCTATGTGTGTAATCAGGACTGTTGTCCACGAGAATGAGTCGCCACAGTACAGCCCCACCCCCCCCCCCTTTTTTTTCCTGTTTGTTTTTTTCCGATTTGACTGTGCTTTCATATCTGTGAAACTGCATGTTTGGTGCATATCTGTTATGCATGTGTGGGTGTATGTGTGAATGTGTGTCTTCATGTTTTACATTTATTTGCTTATTTATCATCATTGTTGTCTTATTTATTTATTTTGTTTTTTTATCATTACTACTACCTTTTTTATATTATAATTTTTATTTTTTTTTATTTATGTAAGCTTATCTATTATTTATTCACTTTTTTTTTTCTCAAGGCCTGACTAAGCGCGTTGGGTTACGCTGCTGGTCAGGCATCTGCTTGGCAGATGTGGTGTAGCGTATATGGATTTGTCGGAACGCAGTGACGCCTCCTTTAGCTACTGAAACTGAAACTGAAACTTTCCGATCAAAGTGTTTTTTTCAACAGATTTTTTTTTTCAGGGACAACCCTTTTGTTGTCGTGGGTTTCTTTTACTACACGTGCGCAGCGGACCTCGGTTTTATCGTCTCATCCGAATGACTAACGTCCAGACCACTCCACTCCGGGTTTAGTGCAGGGTGGAGTGAGAATGTTATGTATGACAATGCGACTGGATGTGTACCAACTGGTTACTGTGTGCCTTCTGTTCAATGTGTGCCAACTGGTTACTGTGTGCCTTCTGTTCAATGTGTGCCAGCTGGTTACCGTGTGTCGTCTGTTCAATGTGTGCCATTTGGTTACTGTGTGCGTTCTGCTCAATGTGTGCCATTTGGTTACTGTGTGCGTTCTGCTCAATGTGTGCCATTTGATTATTGTGTGCGTTCTGCTCAATGTGTGCCACTTGGTTACTGTGTGCCATTTGGTTACTGTGTGCCTTCTGTTCACATGTGTGCCATTTGGTTACTGTGTGCCTTCTGTTCAATGTGTGCCATTTGGTTACTGTGTGCCTTCTGTTCACATGTGTGCCATTTGGTTACTGTGTGCCTTCTGTTCACATGTGTGCCATTTGGTTACTGTATGCCTTCTGTTCACATGTGTGCCATTTGGTTACTGTGTGCCTTCTGTTCACATGTGTGCCATTTGGTTACTGTGTGCCTTCTGTTCACATGTGTGCCATTTGGTTACTGTGTGCCTTCTGTTCAATGTGTGCCATTTGGTTACTGTGTGCCTTCTGTTCAATGTGTGCCATTTGGTTACTGTGTGCGTTCTGCTCAATGTGTGCCATTTGGTTACTGTGTGCCTTCTGTTCACATGTGTGCCAACTGGTTACTGTCTGCCTTCTGTTCACATGTGTGCCAGCTGGTTACTGTGTGTCTTCTGTTCAATGTGTGCCAACTGGTTACTGTGTGCCTTCTGTTCACATGTGTGCCAACTGGTTACTGTGTGCCTTCTGTTCAATGTGTGCCAACTGGTTACTGTGTGCCTTCTGTTCACATGTGTGCCAACTGGTTACTGTGTGCCTTCTGTTCAATGTGTGCCAACTGGTTACTGTGTGCCTTCTGTTCAATGTGTGCCAACTGGTTACTGTGTGCCTTCTGTTCAATGTGTGCCAACTGGTTACTGTCTGCCTTCTGTTCACATGTGTGCCATTTGGTTACTGTGTGCCTTCTGTTCAATGTGTGCCAACTGGTTACTGTCTGCCTTCTGTTCAGTGTGTGCCAACTGGTTACTGTGTGCCTTCTGTTTAATGTGTGCCAACTGGTTACTGTCTGCCTTCTGTTCAGTGTGTGCCAACTGGTTACTGTCTGCCTTCTGTACACACGTGTGGAGACTGTTTAGTAGCGCTATGCAGCAGACATAAGTTGTGTGCCCTTGTGGAGGAGATGAAATCACTGTCCTTGTTCATTGTTTATCAAACAAATTAATGAGTTAAACTTAATCAGATTATTATTTCATTCGATCAGTATGAGTTATTTTCTTCGTTATTGATATTGTGCATGACTCACCAAACTTCGGGAAGATACAAATTAAGTACAGATACAGATAAATAGATAATTCCGAAAATAAAAAAAATCACATTGTCTTGTGTTTTCGTCATATCTGTTGAACTGAAAAGTAAAGCTTATCAATCAATCACCAAGTCCGTCAATTAATGAGTCGCAAGAGCAATCAATCAACATGTCGGTCAATGAGCCAGCCAGTGGGATATTCAACGAACCATTCAGTTAGTAGATCAGTTAATTAGTAAATTGATCAATTAGTAAATTAATCAAATTAATTAATCAGTGAAGCAGTCAGTAGGTTAACCAACCAGACAGTCTCAGTCAATAGGTCAACCAATCAATCAGTAGACTAGTTGCTAGGTCAATCTACCAATCAGTAAATTAGCAGATTAGTCGGTAGCCACGCCCACCATCCGGTCAGTCAGTCAGGAAAGCAACCAACCAGTCAGTACATCAGTTTAAAAGTAGGTCAACCAGCCATTCAGTGAGTATATCAGAATAAGTAGGTCAACCAACCAGTAAGTCAATTAGCAGATCAGTCAGTTGGTCAGCCAACTAGTCAGTCAATTAGCAGATCGGTCAGTTGGTCAGCCAACCAGTCAGTCAATTAGCACATCAGTTCGTAGGTCAACCAACCAATCAGTCGATCAGTAACCTAGTCACTAGGTCAATAAACCAGTCAATTAGTAGATCGGTAAGTAGGTCAACCAACAAACCAGTCAGTCAATAGATCAGTCAGTAGGTCAACCAACCAGTCAAGTTGCCAGGAGGTTGGTCATTTAAACAGTCAGTCAGTCAGTATATCCGTCACCAGCCCTGTCTCTTTCCCTCCACCAGCCCCGGACCCCCCAGCCCTCACCCTCACCCCCACCCCCACCACCCACACGCCGGGCGGCACGGCGGCAGCGGGAGGCAAAATGACCGAGGGCGCCATCTACATCCGGCGTGACCACGTGATGGCAGACCTGCTGGACGTCTTCAAACACAGCGCCGACCGCGTGCACCGCGCCACCCTCTTCCGGCTGTGTCACAACGTCACCACCGTGCCCCCGACCCCTCACGACCCCTCCTCCACCACCACCACCACCAGCTCCTACACCCCTCCCCTCCCCACCCCTCCAGGCCCTGGGGAGGGGTGGAGGGACAGCTGGGAGAAGGTGGAGCACAAGAGGCTGTTCTCCCTGTTCTGGGAGGAGACCATGGCCCGCTGCTTCGATGGTCACCTGCAGAAGGTCAGTCTGCTGGGGTGTAGCGGTGTAGTGGCTTCTTCTTCTTCTTCTGTTTGTTTGTTTGTTGTTGTTGTTCAGGGGTTGTTCTTTCCCAGCTGGGGAAAAAAAAGGTGGGGACTTAGTGATACATGTGTGTCTGTCTGTCTCTCGGTGTCCGCTCTCTCCTTTTTCATTTGTCTCTGTCTGTCTGTGTCTGTAAATCACTTTGCTATCTGACCTCTGCGGGAAGCGTTTTCTGTTAATAAAAATAAATGATGCGAAGAATAAATTCAGCAACTGTTCCAACAAACCTTGCGTCAAAAGTCTGGCCTTAAACCTACATCAAGTCTGGCCTTAAAACCTACCTCTTTCAGGTCTGTCTGGACATAAAACCTACATCAAGTCTGGCCTTAAAACCTACCTCTTTCAGGTCTGTCGGACTGAAAACCTGCATCAAGTCTGGCCTTAAAACCTACCTCTTTCAGGTCTGTCGGTCTGAAAACCTACATCAAGTCTGGCCTTAAAACCTACCTCTTTCAGGTCTGTCGGTCTGAAAACCTACATCAAGTCTGGCCTTAAAACCTACCTCTTTCAGGTCTGTCTGGACATAAAACCTACATCAAGTCTGGCCTTAAAACCTACCTCTTTCAGGTCTGTCTGGACATAAAACCTGCATCAAGTCTGGCCTTAAAACCTACCTCTTTCAGGTCTGTCGGTCTGAAAACCTACATCAAGTCTGGCCTTAAAACCTACCTCTTTCAGGTCTGTCGGTCTGAAAACCTACATCAAGTCTGGCCTTAAAACCTACCTCTTTCAGGTCTGTCGGACTTAAAACCTGCATCAAGTCTGGCCTTAAAACCTACCTCTTTCAGGTCTGTCGGTCTGAAAACCTACATCAAGTCTGGCCTTAAAACCTACCTCTTTCAGGTCTGTCTGGACATAAAACCTGCATCAAGTCTGGCCTTAAAACCTACCTCTTTCAGGTCTGTCGGTCTGAAAACCTACATCAAGTCTGGCCTTAAAACCTACCTCTTTCAGGTCTGTCGGTCTGAAAACCTACATCAAGTCTGGCCTTAAAACCTACCTCTTTTAGGTCTGTCGGTCTGAAAACCTACATCAAGTCTGGCCTTAAAACCTACCTCTTTCAGGTCTGTCGGTCTGAAAACCTACATCAAGTCTGGCCTTAAAACCGACCTCTTTTAGGTCTGTCGGTCTGAAAACCTACATCAAGTCTGGCCTTAAAACCTACCTCTTTCAGGTCTGTCTGGACATAAAACCTACATCAAGTCTGGCCTTAAAACCTACCTCTTTCAGGTCTGTCTGGACATAAAACCTGCATCAAGTCTGGCCTTAAAACCTACCTCTTTCAGGTCTGTCGGTCTGAAAACCTACATCAAGTCTGGCCTTAAAACCTACCTCTTTCAGGTCTGTCGGTCTGAAAACCTACATCAAGTCTGGCCTTAAAACCTACCTCTTTCAGGTCTGTCGGACTTAAAACCTGCATCAAGTCGAGCCTTAAAACCTACCTATTTCCAAATAGCTTATTTCCGTCCACTCTCTCATACTGATGTACAGATTCTCTAGCTTTCTATTTCCATGTTCTTGTAAGTTCTATCCCTCATCCGTGTGAATCAGAGCTGTGCATGTGTGTGTGTATTTGTGCGTGTGTGTGTGTGTGTGTGTGTGCGTGCGCGCGAATGACTGTTTTGTACGTGTATGCGCTTTGATTTGCTTCTTTTCAAGAGGTGATCGTTATATAGATATCTTTTATTATTATCGTCCTGGATGCAATAACCTTGATTTAACCGTCACTTTCATCAGCTGACGGTGGAAAGCTATGATACACACAGCATGGTGACAGCTGACAGTTGAAAGCTATGATACACACAGCATGGTGACAGCTGACGGTTGAAAGCTATGATACACACAGCATGGTGACAGCTGACGGTTGAAAGCTATGATACACACAGCATGGTGACAGCTGACAGTTGAAAGCTATGATACACATAGCACGGTGACAGCTGACAGTTGAAACCTATGATACACACAGCACGGTGACAGCTGATGGTTGAAAGCTATGATACACATAGCACGGTGACAGCTGACGGTTGTAAGCTATCATACACACAGCACAGCGACAGCTGACGGTTGTAAGCTATGATACACACAGCACGGTGACAGCTGACGGTTGTAAGCTATGATATACACACAGCAGGGTGACAGCTGACGTTTGAAAGCTATGATATACACACACCAGGGTGACAGCTGACGGTTGAAAGCTATGATACACACAGCATGGTGACAGCTGACTGTTGAAAGCTATGATACACACAGCATGGTGACAGCTGACGGTTGAAAGCTATGATACACACAGCATGGTGACAGCTGACGGTGGAAAGCTATGATACACACAGCATGGTGACAGCTGACAGTTGTAAGCTATGATACACACAGCATGGTGACAGTTGACGGTTGAAAGCTATGATACACACAGCATGGTGACAGCTGACAGTTGAAAGCTATGATACACACAGCAGGGTGACAGCTGACGGTTGTAAGCTATGATACACACAGCACGGTGACAGCTGACGGTTGTAAGCTATGATATACACACAGCACGGTGACAGCTGACGGTTGTAAGCTATGATATACACACAGCAGGGTGACAGCTGATGGTTGTAAGCTATGATACACACAGCAGGGTGACAGCTGACGGTTGAAAGCTATGATACACACAGCACGGTGACAGCTGACAGTTGGAAGCTATGATATACACACAGCAGGGTGACAGCTGACGGTTGAAAGCTATGATATACACACAGCAGGGTGACAGCTGACGGTTGTAAGCTATGATACACACAGCATGGTGACAGCTGACAGTTGAAAGCTATGATACACACAGCATGGTGACAGCTGACGGTTGAAAGCTATGATATACACACAGCAGGGTGACAGCTGACGGTTGAAAGCTATGATACACACAGCAGGGTGACAGCTGACGGTTGAAAGCTATGATACACACAGCACGGTGACAGCTGACAGTTGGAAGCTATGATATACACACAGCAGGGTGACAGCTGACGGTTGAAAGCTATGATATACACACAGCAGGGTGACAGCTGACGGTTGAAAGCTATGATATACACACAGCAGGGTGACAGCTGACGGTTGAAAGCTATGATACACACAGCATGGTGACAGCTGACGGTGGAAAGGTATGATACACACAGCATGGTGACAGCTGACAGTTAAAAGCTATGATACACATAGCACGGTGACAGCTGACAGTTGAAACCTATGATACACACAACACGGTGACAGCTGACGGTGGAAAGCTACGATACACACAGCATGGTGACAGCTGACGGTGGAAAGCTATCATACACACAACACAGCGACAGCTGACGGTTGTAAGCCATGATACACACAGCATGGTGACAGCTGACAGTTGAAACCTATGATACACATAGCACGGTGACAGCTGACAGTTGAAACCTATGATACACATAGCACGGTGACAGCTGACAGTTGAAACCTATGATACACATAGCACGGTGACAGCTGATGGTTGAAAGCTATGATACACATAGCACGGTGACAGCTGACGGTTGAAAGCTATGATACACACAGCACGGTGACAGCTGACGGTGGAAAGCTATGATACACACAGCATGGTGACAGCTGACGGTGGAAAGCTATGATACACACAGCACGGTGACAGCTGACGGTTACAAGCTACGCACACGCCATGGTGACAGTTGACATTGTAAGCTGTATGTAATACACACGCCATGGTGACAGCTATCGACTATAAACTATACACACGGACGGATTACAGGTGCCTAAAGCGGGCTGTCAGCCAGCCAGCTCTGAGGTGCCCTACCTGCTGGGCAAGGTGTTGCGTCACGGCCTGGTGCTGTGTGGCTACTGGCCCGTGTCGCTGGCCCTGGCCTGTGCCGTCACCGTGTTCACCGGGGAAAAGGGGACCCCGGGCCTCTTCCGGGACTCCCTCTTCAAGACCATGTTTGAGTATGAGGTACGTTACTGCTGGGACAGTCTCGAGCAAACCATTCACTTCTCTGACAGAAAATAGTGTTTACAGGCACTTGTATAACCTGGAAGTGTTTACAGGTGCAGGTGTGCTGCCGATGTTTTACAGGTGCAAGTTTAACATGGAAGTGCTTACAGGTGCAGGTGTAAGCTGGCAGTGTTTACAGGTGCAGGTATTACATGGAAATGTTTATAGGTGCAGGTGTATCTGGCGGTGTGTTACATGTGCAGGTGTTGTAAGCTGGTGGTGGTTTACAGGTGCAGGTGTTGTAAGCTGGTGGTGGTTTACATGTGCAGGTGTTGTAAGCTGGTGGTGGTTTACAGGTGCAGGTGCTGTAAGCTGGTGGGGTTTTACAGGTGTTGTAAGCTGGCGGTGTGTTACAGGTGCAGGTGTTGTAAGCTGGCAGTGTGTTACAGGTGCTGTAAGCTGGCGGTGCTTTACTCCAGGAGCAGGTGCTGTAAGCTGGCGGTGTGTTACAGGTGCAGGTGGTGCAGGAGCTGGAGGACAGTGCCCAGGAGGGCGGGGCGAGGTTCCAGGAGGTGCGGCAGGAGCGGAGGGTGGGGGTGGTGGTGGAGGCCTATGGCGGCAGTCAGTGCCAGGTGCCCGCGCTGCCAGAGGAAGTGGAGGCCTTTGTGGCGGAGCTGGCTGCCTACTACCTGTACTGCCAGGTTTGTGGGGGTCTGTGAGTTGCGTTAGTGTGTGTTGTGTGGGTGGGTGTGTTGTGTGGGTGTATGAGTTGTGTTTGTGTGTGTGTTGTGTGGGTGTGTGGGAGTGTTGTGGGGGTGTATGAGTTGCGTTAGTGTGTGTTGTGTGGGTGGGTGGGTTGTGTGGGTGTATGAGTTGTGTTTGTGTGTGTGTTGTGTGGGTGTGTGGGAGTGTTGTGTGGGTGTATGAGTTGTGTTAGTGTGTGTTGTGTGGGTGGGTGGGAGTGTTGTGTGGGTGTATGGGTGGGTGGGTGTGTTGTGTGGGTGTATGAGTTGTGTTTGTGTGTGTTGTGTGGGTGGGTGGGTGTGCGTGTTGTGGCGAAGCTGGCCGCCAACTACTGTACTGCCAGGGGTGTATGTGTTTTGTGTGTTGGTGTGGGTGTGAGAGTGAGTGTGTGTGTGTGTGTGACAGTGAGTGTGTGTGGGTGGGTGCATGGGTGTGTGTGTGTGTGTAGTGTGTTGTGTTTGAACTGGCCACGTGCTACATGTACTACCAGGTGGGTGGGTGGGTGTGTTGTATTGTGCGTGTGTGTGTGTGTTTGTGTCGCAGCAGTAGTGGCGACACAGTGTTTTCACTGTCAGTGTGTGTGTGTGTGTGTGTGTTACCGTTGTTTTCTTCCTTTGGTTCGTCATTTCAGCTTCTGTTCTTGGTACTGTGTTTTATAGGCTAAAACACTTCTTTTAAGAGCGAGAGAGCGAGTACCCATGCCGACATCGTGGGCGTAAATACCCCCAGCCTCGTGGCGTTTTCGAAGACGTGTCAAAGTGTGCGTATTGATCCATATACGCTACACCACAACTTCTTCGACAAAAAAGAAGAAAAGGAGCAGATGCCTAACCATTGCATGAACTCTGCGCGCTGTGCAGGTCTTAAGAGTTCCAAAACTTTGTGCAAACCGTGAACATAGATTAAAACGAGATATTTACAGGAAATAAAGAGACACATGCACGCATTAAATAACTAAAGTGACAGATACGTAGAAGACAATTTCAAAATAAAAGCTGATCACCTCTCTCTCTATGTATACATATAGTTATGTATATTATATATATATATATATATATATATATATATATATGTGTGTGTGTGTGTGTGTATGTGTGTATGCACACAGGTAGATAGAGACAGAAAGAGTCTGATCCCATTTAATTTCCAGCATAGCATCCTTCTATCTGATTTCCACGAACTCACCCTTCAACTTTCCCCCTCCGGTCCCCCCCTACCCTCTACGTCCCCCTTCGTCCCCCCTCCTCCCCCGCCACCCTTACACACACACCACCCCATCGCCCCAACCCTCACCCCCCCCCCCCCTTTCCCTCCTCCTACCTTTTAAACGATAACACTCAAATGTTGAAATCAACACTGTAAAACAAAAGCGTCTTAAATCACAAGCGTGTGTGTTAACCGAAATTGCACTTTCTCTGTCTTATCCCTTCATGATGATAGTCAGTCGTGTTCGACCATTACCATCAGAACAGCAGAGGAGTTAACTGCTGTTCCGTCTATCTGGGTCCAAATTACATCCCCACTCTCCCGGCCAAGAGGGTTTCAGGACAGTCGGCGTTGGGGTGGTTCCCAAAGGCCAACTAGCCCCCCAAGGCTGCAGCACTAAGAGCCAATGCAATTTTGCCTCCTAGTTTTAGAGTCATAGTCCTCCACAAAAGACGAAGCTGTAAATGATTTCCCATTGCAATGGAGAAGCGATAGATAACACAGCTCTCACTTTGCTGTTGGCCCGACTGTAAATTCCTGTCAGTCTGTGATGTAAGCTAAGTGTTGGGCCTCGTCTGTCTGATCCCTGACAGCCCTACTGGTGGCTACGCGAGTTGAGGCGTGGCTTCCTGTCCATGACGGAGCACACGCGCACCGACCACAACTACCTCAGCTCCATGTCGGAGAGCGAGGTAGTGGACATGTACCGCACCCTCCTCCCCACCCCCCAGAACCTCCTCCTCCGCCTCACCTTTCGCCAGGACGACGTCAAGGCGCCGCTGCTGCAGCGACTGCAGACCTTTCTGGAGCGGTGTCTGCTGAGGTGGGTTGGGTGGTGGTGTGGTGTGCTGTGTAGGTGGTGTGGTATGTAGGTGTTTTGTGTTGGAGTTGTGTGTTTTGTGTGTGTGTGTGTTGGTGGGGTGTTGTGAAGTGTTGTGCTGTTGGTGTTGTGTGTATGTGTGGTGTGTTGGTGGAACGGTATCTGCTGAGGTGGGGGGGTGTGTTGTGTTTGTCGGGTGTGGTGGTGGTGTGTGTGTTGCGTTGGTGGGATGTGTGTTGTAATGGTGGGGTGGTGTGGTGTGGTGTGGTGATGTGGTGGCGTTGTGTTGGTGTGGTGTTGCGTGTGTAGGTGTTGTGTTGCAGTGTTGGTGTTGTGTTAGGGTTTTGTGATGTGTTGTGTTGTGTAGGTTGTGTTGGTGTGGTGTTGCGTGTAGGTGTTGTGATGCAGTGTGTTGGTGTTTGTGTTGGTGCAGTGTTGTGTGTTGATGTTGTTGGTGTTGTGTTGTGATGTGCTGTGATGTGCTATGTGTGTGTTTGTTTTGTATGTGTATGTACGGTTGTTGTTTTGTGTGTGTGGTGTGTGTGTTGAGGTTCGTTTGTTTGTTTGTGTGTATGTGTGTTTGTGTGTGTTGGGGGGCAATTTCTCTGTCGACGCATGTGGTCAAGTATATTTTTTCA
>NC_134898.1:3156647-3184147 GCF_041734735.1 Babylonia areolata | reverse complement strand
GAAGAAGAACCTGAATTCTGGATATCATGTAGCGCTTTTTTCAGCTCCCATGCCTATGAAACGCACTACATAAGTATTGTTGTCATTGATCAATACAAAACAGCAGTGTTTCAAACTTCTCTCTCTCTCTCTCTCTCTCTCTCTCTCTCTCCCTCTCTCTCTCTCTCTCTATGCTAATGAAAATTTCAGCCAAAGAGAGTAAGCATGTTCAGACAAATAGTTAATATTGATTTCCATCGGGCTGGGCGTCCCTCATGACTACAGTCGCAAGATGATTTGAACTCTCTTTCTCCCTTCACTGCTTCCCTCCCTCTCTCCCCGTCTTCCCTGTATATATTCCTGAAGGATGCTGTGTGTGTGTGTGTGTGTGTGTGTGTCTCTCTCTCTCTCTCTCTCTCTCTCTCTCTCTCTCTCTCTCTGTGTGTGTGTGTGCACGACAGCTTGTCATTTATCTGAACTGCTGTGTACATCTACCGACGATGTTCATGACAATGTGCCATGTAGGAAGGTGGCAGAATGGTGAAGACGCTTATCTGCCAATGCAGTGTCCGTGAGGGTCTGGGTTCGAATCCCGGACTTGCTTTTCCCCCTAAGTTTGATTGGAAAATCAAACTGAGCGCCTAATCCTTCGGATGGGATGATGGGTCCCGTGAGCAGCACACAACGAACTTGGCGCACTGAAAGAGAACCCATGGCAGCATAAACGTTGTCCTCTGAAGAGCAAAATCCGGAGAAGACGTCCACTGTGATAGATACACAAATGTAAAAGCATGCACCCAAGGCCTGACTAAGCATGCTGGGTTGTGCTACTGGTCAGTCATCTGCCTATCAGATGTGTGGTGTAGCGTGAATGGGTTTGTCTGAACGCAGTGACACCTGTCTGAGAAACAGAAACGGAATCCAGTTCCTGGGATGCCGGCCGTTGTGAAACGGTCCCTGACAGCCCTGCAGACAGATGGGGCATGCCATGCAGGCAGATGGGGAGGGGGCACGTCCTGCAGACAGATGGGGCATGTCCTGCAGACAGATGGGGCATGTCCTGCACTGAAGACAGATGGGGCATGTCCTGCAGACAGATGGGGCATGTCCTGCACTGAAGACAGATGGGGCATGTCCTGCACTGAAGACAGATGGGGCATGTCCTGCACTGAAGACAGATGGGGCATGTCCTGCAGACAGATGGGGCATGTCATACACTGAAGACAGATGGCACTGAAGACAGATGGGGCATGTCCTGCAGACAGATGGGGCATGTCATACACTGAATACAGATGGGGCATGTCCTGCACTGAAGACAGATGGGGTATGTCCTGCAGACAGATGGGGCATGTCCTGCAGACAGATGGGGCATGTCATACACTGAATACAGATGGGGCATGTCCTGCACTGACGACAGATGGGGCATGTCCTGCACTGACGACAGATGGGGCATGTCCTGCACTGAAGACAGATGGGGCATGTCCTGCACTGAAGACAGATGGGGCATGTCCTGCAGACAGATGTGGCATGTCCTGCACTGAAGACAGATGGGGCATGTCCTGCACTGAAGACAGATGGGGCATGTCCTGCAGACAGATGTGGCATGTCATACACTGAATACAGATTGGGCATGTCCTGCACTGAAGACAGATGGGGCATGTCCTGAAGACAGATGGGGCATGTCCTGCAGACAGATGGGGCATGTCCTGCAGACAGATGGGGCATGTCCTGCACTGAAGACAGATGGGGCATGTCCTGAAGACAGATGGGGCATGTCATGCACTGAAGACAGATGGGGCATGTCCTGCAGACAGATGGGGCATGTCCTGCACTGAAGACAGATGGGGCATGTCCTGAAGACAGATGGGGCATGTCCTGCAGACAGATGAGACATGTCCTGCAGACAGATGAGGCATGTCCTGCAGACAGACAGATGGGGCATGTCCTGCAGACAGATGAGGCATGTCCTGCAGACAGACAGATGGGGCATGTCCTGCAGACAGATGAGGCATGTCCTGCAGACAGACAGATGGGGCATGTCCTGCAGACAGATGGGGCATGTCATGCACTGAAGACAGATGGGGCATGTCATGCACTGAAGACAGATGGGGCATGTCCTGCAGACAGATTGGGAACACCCATAGCCAATCAGAAGCAAAATAACTTTATCATCTCAGTAAGAGAAATTACGCGTAGTGAAGTCTGTGGTATGAATTTGGCAAACAACACATCTTACAAAATCACGTACAAAAGAGTCATAGAAAAGGCAACCCCTTTAGCACTGACACGGAGGATTCTGAGCTTTCGTTGACAATAAATTATGAACTAACAATTGCTTCATGAATAAGATAGGTATAACCTATGTAATCTAATTCATTGTCTGTAACTGCTCCAAAAATAGTTATAATCATTCATACATCCATCTTTCACACCACGAACAACAAATCAATCAACATTTCTTTCATCTTCTACACGTTGAGATCCAAAGAGACAAGTGTACTCGGACACGAAGCTACCCAATTGGTACATAGCCACAGCAGGTAAACTCAGACACACAGCTACCCAATAGATACATAGCCATAGCCAAGTTAAATCGGACACACAACTACCCAAGAGGTACATAGCCATAGCCAGGTTGACTCGAATACACAGCTACCCAAGAAGTACATAGCCATAGCCAGGTTGACTCGGATACACAGCTACCCAAGAAGTACATAGCCATAGCCAGGTCGACTCGGATACGCAGCTACCCAAGAGGTATATAGCCATAGCCAGGTCGACTCGGATACGCAGCTACCCAAGAGGTACATAGCCATAGCCAGGTCGACTCGGATACGCAGCTACCCAAGAGGTACATAGCCATAGCCAGGTTGACTCGAATACACAGCTACCCAAGAGGTACATAACCATAGCCAGGTGGACTCGGATACGCAGCTACCCAAGAGGTACATAGCCATAGCCAGGTCGACTCGGATACGCAGCTACCCAAGAGGTACATAGCCATAGCCAGGTCGACTCGGATACGCAGCTACCCAAGAGGTACATAGCCATAGCCAGGTTGACTCGGATACACAGGTACCCAAGAAGTACATAGCCATAGCCAGGTGGACTCCCCCAGACACACCAGCCATGCAAGAGGAACGGTGGTCAGCATTTCGTTCCTCGGACTCAGCTGCTGTCAGCAGCAGCCCACCCAAGTCCTGGAGACCAGTGTAACACAGGACAACACACAACACACATCGTTATCAATCCTGTCGAATGGGAATCACGTGTGCATCCAAAGGAGGGCATGTCACTCACGTGACACAGCACACTCAATCAACTCAGAACCACACAGAGTCACACACACACACACAACACAAGAACATGACAATGGACCAATCAAAAAGGTTTACCACAGCTACGTTGTCAATGATTGGTTCGCTTGGTGGCTTTCTAAAAATAAAATAACAGAAATCTTCCAGTCACTGATCATTTCTGCATGGACATGTGTTGTGTTGATCAGTGAGTCAGATCCGTTCAACCAGAGGCCGGTGGGGTTCACAAGCAGTGTGTGTACTGTAGGGACAGAGAGCGCTGTCAATGATGGCCAAGCGACTGCTGTGCCTTCGGTACACCGCAGCAAGTGGGAGGCTGCACAAGGCCTTGTCACCGGGAACACACACAGACAAGGTATTGTATTGTATTGTATTGTATTGTATTTGAACTGTATTTGAATTGCTTTATACTGCATTTCATTGTATTGTGTTGCACTGTATTGTATTGCATTACATTGCATGGTATTGTAGTGTTGTATTTGAATTGTATTGTATTGTATTGAATGCTCCTTTGAAGTCAAAACAGATTTCTCTTTGTGAATTTCAGGAGCGTGCGTTGCTATAGTGAAGTACCACCTTTTGTGTGTGTGTGCCTGCAAGTTCCTTTTCTTTGTTTATTTTCCAATCAAAGTGGATTTCTTCTAAAGAATTTTGCTAGAGACAACCCTTTTCTTGCTGTGGTTTCTTTTACGTGCACTAAATGCATGAGACACACTGGATCTCGGTTTATCGTCTCATCCGAATGACTAGCATCCAGACCAAATCAGATCAAACCATGCCCGGCTGACCAAAAGTGGCCATTTCAGGGCTGGTCACGTGTGAGCTTTTAAAACCAGTGCGTCCAGATCACCACTTAAAGTCGAGCGGAGAGGGAGAAAACAGTGCTTGCACTCGAATACTGTCGCTTCCAAGATGGACGCGTCTATATCCCGTCAGGTAGACTGGTGCAAGACACAAACACGTGTATTATAGGCCTACTCAAACTAAAAAAAAAAAACTTAAAAAAACAACAACACTAGATATTGCACCGCATATGATGCGTTCAGTCTGTCAGTTGGCTTTCATAAAACTCGAGTCTGTGTCATAACCCTGTGTTTCGGATGTCTGCGTGTGCGCGTGTGTGTCTCTGTGTGTGGGTATGTATGTGTATGTGTGCGTGTATGTTTGTGCGTGTGCATGCATGCATGCATGCATGTGTGTGTGTGTGTGTGTGTGTGTGTGTGTGTGTGTGTGTGTCCATGGTAAACTTTTAAATAAAATCTCTTTTTTTCTGGATACGCGATATTTTATTGGTCGATCATTGCTGGAAGATTTGTTTTGGGTTTAACGACAACATCACATTCCATTTCTTGTCCACAGTAAATAAATAAATAAATATATATATATAAACAGAAATCTGGACAGTTTATTGCATACAGATACTTTCAAATAGGGCACTGAATTAACTAGAATGATCATACTGAAGGTTCTGTTGGACGACAACCATCTCGCCTGAAAATTTCGTCACGGTGGAAATCGTTCTGTGTATCAGGTCTAGCTATACTTTTGATGTGAAGTGTCTGAGTGGTTAAGTCACGGAAAAGACGGGAACACATTAAAACTTTGACAGATGCGACGGAATATCTACGAGTTGTTTGGATATGGATAAATGCGGATTCCTTGTGGCTAAGACCGTGTGGCACAAAACATAGCACAATATTTCAACAGAACTGCACATATTTGGTTTTGATGGTGAGCATGGAAATATCATTTGGATCAACTTATGCAGTTTGTGTATCTTCTAAATGCATCACTTCATTTGTTAATATGAAAGAAAGTAACCCCAACATAGTTGATTACCCTTTTTATGTTTCTTATGATCGATAGAAGCTGGAAAGCCGTGATGAAAACGGTAGAAGTTTGAAACTGATCCATTTCTGTATGTCGTGGGAGAACGCACGTCCTCCGCCGATCATAATTTTGATGAATGTCATATGTAAATACTGGTAGACTAAGTCTCCTCCTGCCTCTCTCTCTCTCCACCATCCACATTTTCAGTTTCCTTCAACAGGAATCACCTGTGACCCATGAAGGCTTCAGCTTTTTCGTTTTTAATCTGTTCTGCTGTTCATATTGCACGTTCTGTGGTACTTACATAACGTGATCAATCATTTGATGTGTTCTGTCTGGTGCCTGTTCAGTGTGTTCTATCTTTTATTACATGTGGGTCTGTTACCTGTATATTTGTCTCTTCCATGAAGGGTTTTGTTTAATATGTATGTGACCTGTTCTGTTACGTATATGTGGTAATTGTGTTCTGTTACGAGTATATTATACTAACGTTGAGGAAACGGCATGTGAACGCTCAGGCACACATACATAATCCCCCACCCCCTTCCACACACACACACACACACACACACACACACAATCACACACACCCAAGCACACAACAAAGCTCACACACATGTATGCACATCTATCAGACAAGCATTTTTTATATGAACTGACAAGGAGCTTTATCCAATGAAGGAAATACAAAGATGATGTAACCAGTACACTTATACTGACAAATGAATAATCATTCTATAGGATTAGACACACCCTTTGGAGCCATCAGCCTGATAACTCTTTTTGACAGTTCAGACTTGCCTCCTTCTGTCCTGTAAAGAAGAGT
Source organism: Babylonia areolata (assembly GCF_041734735.1). Lineage (NCBI taxonomy): Eukaryota > Metazoa > Mollusca > Gastropoda > Neogastropoda > Buccinidae > Babylonia > Babylonia areolata. The sequence goes on along the minus strand of NC_134898.1, from coordinate 3,178,195 downwards.
CACTGGCAGACAGCGTCTTCTGGCTGGGAGTGTCAACTGACGTGTCCTGCACGAACTGTCATATCGTTGGCAGACAGCGTTTTTTGGCGGGGAGTGTCAACTGACGTGTCCTGCACGAACTGTCATATTTCATCAAGCTTCCCCGCAAATTCACGGTTTGGGAATCTAGATTCAGGATTGAACCAGATGGAACAAGGAGCCTGGCGAGCATGTCCTGGCGCCCCCTCAAAGCCCACACCCCATCTCTATTCCCCCCTCAAAGCCCACACCCCATCTCTATTCCCCCCTCAAAGCCCACACCCCATCTCTATTCCCCCCCTCAAAGCCCACACCCCATCTTTATTCCCTCCTCAAAGCCCACACCCCATCTCTATTCCCCCCTCAAAGCCCACACCCCATCTCTATTCCCTCCTCAAAGCCCACACCCCATCTCTATCCCCTCCTCAAAGCCCACACCCCATCTCTATTCCCTCCTCAAAGCCCACACCCCATCTCTATTCCCCCCCTCAAAGCCCACACCCCATCTTTATTCCCTCCTCAAAGCCCACACCCCATCTCTATTCCCCCCTCAAAGCCCACACCCCATCTCTATTCCCCCCTCAAAGCCCACACCCCATCTCTATTCCCCCCTCAAAGCCCACACCCCATCTCTATTCGCTCCTCAAAGCCCACACCCCATCTCTATTCCCCCCTCAAAGCCCACACCCCATCTCTATTCCCCCCTTAAAGCCCACACCCCATCTCTATTCCCCCCTCAAAGCCCACACCCCATCTCTATTCCCCCCTCAAAGCCCACACCCCATCTCTATTCGCTCCTCAAAGCCCACACCCCATCTCTATTCGCTCCTCAAAGCCCACACCCCATCTCTATTCCCCCCTCAAAGCCCACACCCCATCTCTATTCGCTCCTCAAAGCCCACACCCCATCTCTATTCCCCCCTCAAAGCCCACACCCCATCTCTATTCCCCCCTCAAAGCCCACACCCCATCTCTATTCCCCCCTCAAAGCCCACACCCTATCTCTATCCCCCCCCCTCAAAACCCGCACCCCATCTCTATTCCCCCCTCAAAGCCCACACCCCATCTCTATTCCCCCCTCAAAGCCCACACCCCATCTCTATTACCTCCTCAAAGCCCACACCCCATCTCTATTCCCCCCCTCAAAGCCCACACCCCATCTCTATTCGCTCCTCAAAGCCCACACCCCAACTCTATTCGCTCCTCAAAGTCCACACCCCATCTCTATTCCCTCCTCAAAGCCCACACCCCATCTCTATTCGCTCCTCAAAGTCCACACCCCATCTCTATTCCCCCCCTCAAAGCCCACACCCCATCTCTATTCGCTCCTCAAAGCCCACACCCCATCTCTATTCGCTCCTCAAAGTCCACACCCCATCTCTATTCCCTCCTCAAAGCCCACACCCCATCTCTATTCCCTCCTCAAAGCCCACACCCCATCTCTATTCCCCACTCAAAGCCCACACCCCATCTCTATTCCCTCCTCAAAGCCCACACCCCATCTCTATTCGCTCCTCAAAGCCCACACCCCATCTCTATTCCCCCCTCAAAGCCCACACCCCATCTCTATTCGCTCCTCAAAGCCCACACCCCATCTCTATTCGCTCCTCAAAGTCCACACCCCATCTCTATTCCCTCCTCAAAGCCCACACCCCATCTCTATTCGCTCCTCAAAGCCCACACCCCATCTCTATTCGCTCCTCAAAGCCCACACCCCATCTCTATTCCCCCCTCAAAGCCCACACCCCATCTCTATTCCCCCCTCAAAGCCCACACCCCATCTCTATTCCCCCCAGTCAACCCCTGGCGTTTTTGGTTTTGTTTTGTTGTTGTTACACAGCAGGAATCACGTGTAGTCCATGAAGGCTTTGCCTTTTTGTTTTTTGTATGCACGTGACTATATTCACTGTATTCCATGTGACCTATATCATCAGTCACATGACAACGCCGGTTTCTAATGAAACTCTGCACACCAGGCTTCTTTTTCGATTGGGTTCAATCACGAATCGAGATTCCTAAACTGTAAATCTGAGGGGAAGCTTTTCTGCTTCTTGACAACTGACAACCATTCCCATTTTCCTTGGGGTGCGATAGCTGGTTTGACAGTCGGACAGCTTGAATTTCGGACAAGTCACAAATTGAACTAAGTTACGTCATAGACTTTTTCTACACAAAAGCCCTCCAAAAAGGCTCACAATATTCTAACAATCACACAACGTTTCAATCAAAACTTAATGTTATAATATGTAAATGCTTCTGTTGTGATCATACTCGATTTCTGTGAAAATGTACCAGTCTACGACAAAAATCATAGTTTAATCTCATTTCATGCAAGATGTTTACCTAGTTATTGTGTTACCATCCTATGACAGTCTCAAAGTGAAGTGAAGAAAACAACAATTGATAGCCTTTCTGCGAGGAAAGTTTTGTTTAATACAGTCGTATTTCTGATAGTTTCTCACTTTCTCTTAAGTTGTATAATTACTGCATTGATTCTTTTTATCATGATTAGCTTGTCGTGTCTTCAACAATTTTATTAATTTCATCTCTTGTTCTTGATGTCGGCACTGTGTTTTAAAAGTCCAAATGAAGAGAATTGGGTTCAGACCAGAGTTGAACGGTAACACATGTACAACAAGGGTGTCGTAGATCTGATCCAAACCAGCAACACCATGTGAATTCATTACCGTAACCAGTCCGAATGCAAGCCAGCAAACGGCATCTGTCACAGTCACTTTTCCCATCACGTGGACTGAAGAATGCACTGTTCTCTGTGTGGGGTTCAGCGCTATTCTGTATTTTGGTGTTCGCCTGGAGATGAGAGCCAAGCCAGCTACAATCGTCGTGCACAATGTAGAATTGATTCCCACAAGAACCGTAAACCACTTGAAATCCTGTCTGGGATGATACTTCTCAAATAAAGCCAGACGACACAGACCAGACTGGCCAATAAGTCCCAGGTGTGACAGTTCAGGAAGAAACGGAATTAATGCAAACAAGATTCCGACGATCCACATAACTGTACACACTGTAGTTTTTAGAGGTCTATTGAATCTACATCCATGTTCAGGGAAATAAAGGACAATGATGTGATACAATGTAATCAACCAGATGATCAACACTGATACTGCACTAGAAAGAAAGGAAAGAAATCCAGCCACCTTGCAAACAGGACTATTTGTCCACGTTTTTTCAACCTGGATGTATTGTCCATGTAGTATGCGGTTTGCTACCAAAACAATAACTACGTGATTTCCCATACATATATTCGCCAACTGCAAATGGGCAATGACCATCAGAAAATTGCTTTCAAACACCTTCTTCATTGCAGGAGAAGTTATGATACAGACAAGATTCCCTATAACGGCAGAGAAGGCAATGACCCAAAAGAAAATTTCGTACAGTCCTGTTGGAATCAGTGTTGTACAAGGAGAGAATACAGTGTGAGGAGCAGAACACTTTATTTCACGTGAGTGTTTAGGAAGTACATTTGTACAACAAAACCTATAGTTTGAAGAAAAGATACGTTTTAAGTGTTTTGACTCCAAGAATAAATCAAAGGGAAAATTACTGACAGCATTCCCCACTATATCCAGCTCTTGAAGCTTTGGCATATTCTTGAAGCTTGTTTGTCTAATGATTTGAATACCACAAAACGATGTATTCAAAACATGAACATGAGGTAAATATATTGATAATTCACCATAAAAAATATTGATATGTGTTTTTGATATGTCCACACGTCTCAGTGTATGATGAATATGCTTTGCTACTTTACCTGTCAGTGTGCTGAGAAAATTGTTTTGTAAATGCAGAATTCTTAAATTTGGCATTTCATGAAAAATAGACATGTCGACAGTCATTAAGTAATTGTCAGAAAGATCAACATACATCAAGTTAATGAACTTAATTTGTGAAATGTTGGACAGGAAACACTGGGATAGAATCAAGTGGACAATATGTGTATTTTTATTTAAATCTTTCAGTGACATGTTGGATCCTGTTGCATCCAAGTATCGCAGTTCAGGGAACAGTTCAGAGGGAAATGAACTGATACACAGGAAAACATGACCCTGACACAGGCAAGGCTCAGGACAGGTCCTGTCACACATCAGTTCATCATCACGCTGTGGACACTGACCCCAGCCATCACACAGATGATCGCCATGCACACAAACTCTAGAACCTCGACATCGGTAGAAACCAGGGCACGTTTCTGTCTCACAGTCTTGTTCGTCTTCTCCATAAACACAGTCAGAATATCCATTACATCGAGTGTAGACAGGCAGACAATATAACCACTCAGTTTTGCAGCGAAAATGATTGGAAGGACACGATTCGTCAGCTGTCATCACTTGCTGAGTGAAGTAGCCTGTTCCATCCAGAGTCACATGAAACTGTTGCTTTTCGTCTTCCTCTTTGGTTGGAGCCAGGTAGGTATGGTCATCAGGACACCCAGCCTCATCAGTGTCGTCCACACAATCTGAGTATTGGTTGCAACGTTGGCTGAGCAATACACATTGACCATTAGAGCACAGAAAACCAGGACATGAAGGATGTTCACAGAATGACTCATCACTGCTATCAGGACAATCCTGTCTGTAGTCACACACAAAAGTGTGATCTACTGTAGTGACCCCATCATCACATGCAAACATGGCTTTGGTATGTGTGGCTCTTCCAGGAAGGAAGACACTGGACTTCCATGAGTGACTCACATTCATGACCATGAAATGTCTTGAATGTAGACAGTGACGCTTAAAGTCACAAAATAAAAATACATGAGTAACATAATTGACTGGGTGAGCCAATAAAGATTGCCTTGTGCAAATGAAGATGGATTTGGGCGAGTGTAAATGAGAAAGTAATAGATATGAATGGAAAGTCTCATGGGATTGTGACTGAACTTCGCACATTACTGAGAAACTGGTATAACTTGGGCATGACATTTGAAAGAAAAGCAAGTCACAGTAATTGACCACAAGCCTTGATGGAGCATACCAGTCATCAAATATAAAGTGATTGATATTGTAAATGATGGTGCTATCTGACCACTTACGGATCATGCTGTATATAAATGGAACAGAGTCCCAGCCAGACGTAAAACCTAAAGTCACATCAAAATCCTGATAGTTCTTAAAAACTAACAGAAAATCTATTTTTTCCTGCAATGTTTTTACTGTCGCAAGTCTTCCACCCATTCTCTGACACTCATATGCAAGTAAAACTAGTGACGTATCACTATCTTCCTCGACTAAATAAAAACACTTGTGTCTTGAAGCCACCAGTCCCTGACAGTCAGGACTGCTGAAGGGACAGTGTTCTGTTTCGTCCCGTCCGTCTTCACACTCTGGCTTCAGATTACAGTGAACGTGATCTTGGAAAAGGGAGTAGTAATCTACAGAGCAATTGAACAATCCTCTAGACAACTGCGCGTGTCCATATTGCTCAGGAAGAGCAGACAAATATATTTGCTGACCACCTGTCTCGTAAACCTTCATTTTGACTTTTAGGTATGATGTGTAAAGAATTGTTGCTGATGTAGGTAGCTCAAGGCACACACGTTCAATAGTTTCATTGGCTGTAGTTTGTTTTGTGTACATGAGTTTTATCAAATAACTTTTGAATGAGTAACACATGTACAGATCTTCAAATTTATGAATGCTGATCATAATAACATATTTTGAAGGTACTCTCCATTCTTTACTGACATATTTATTTTTCATGTGTATCATATATGGTGTTATCATATAGCCAGAATAGTTCATGGTATACTTTACAAAAATATCGTATTTTGTTGTATCAATAACAATTTTTATTTCAGGCCTGTTTGTGTGTGAAACATACATTGTGTTTGTGGATGACAGAACAAATATTTCTTCAAGTGTGTGATAATTGCATTTTAATTCATATATGTTGTTCCCTTGACCATTCATTATTTCAGTTCTCCAGTGCCTGGAATCACACCAGTACGTCAGCCGTTGGACAAGAGCACGTGCATACAAACCCCGTGGAACCACCACGTGCAGTTTACAGAAAGTGGTGAAACCACCACACACCCCGTATATCACCCCCTGGTGTACTGTGTATTCCGGCAAGTTGTTCTCACAGTCTGACACACTGACCTGCAGGATGGTGGTGTTTGTGTTGTTTTGGTTTATGAGGTATTCTACACCTGGGCACGTGTCGTTGATCTTCAGGGGACCAGCTGTGGTGAACATGTGTGTGTTGTTCATGCTCCACTGAGGTGTGGGTGTGCCAGCACTGACAAACAGGAGGCAGTACTTCAGTCCACAAACCAGTGACATCCAAGTGGACAGGACGTGTACACTGCTGGCTCTGGTGAATCTTGCAGCTGATGTATGATCCATTGCGGCCTTTTGCTAGAGTATGGATGATACATTAATGTTTTTTATTTGCCTGATAACTGTATCTAATTCAATTCACTTCTTGTTGTCTACAGCCCGACTTACTACTGTGTTTCATACCAGTATTGTTTTTTCAGGTGTTCAAAGTATTGTGTGATCTAGATAACTTAAAGCTGTATGAAAATATTGATAATAATGATGATAATGATAGTGATGATCTTGTAGTAACAGTAGCAGTAGTAGCAGCAGCAGCAACATTAGTAGTAGTAGTAGCCATAGCTGTTGTACTTGACCTATCTCACAAATCAATGGACTGCACCAGTTAATATTCATACAGCTTAGCTTGAATGACATGTGCACTGGCAACAGTCCAATCCTGGAGTGACAGCCACAACTGCATCACTGCGTTGAAAAAAACCCCAAAAACAGAGCTGTGTTGGAAGCAACATGGACCTTTCCGTGTGCCTTTTCATGACTAGCGGTGTGGCTCTCTTCTAGTTCGCCTTTGCTCACTTAATCACCTCCTTTCTGTCTGCCACCGGTTAGCTTGGTCCACACAGATATTTTCAAACTTCGTTATGATAATGGCAGCAGATTTCACTTCTGTTCCCCGTAATTTTTGTAGGTAAGGCTTGGACCAGTAACCAAACCCATTTCTCGTGCTGGCTGTAGACAAAATCTTGTTACGTGCATTCTTACTCTTTCCTCTGTACATGGCCTTGGCACTTGAATGGTAGCTGGCTCAGAACTGACATCAGACTTATGAGCCCGGTTCTCTTCATAATCTTGTCATGACGTACCAAGGTGCAGGCAATGACGAAACAACTTCTTCTATTGTCTGGAGTATGTTGCCCACACAATCATGCTGACTGCACATGGCTTGCAGAGTTTGTTAGTAATTTCTGAAAAAAAATTGTTCGGCCTTACTCTCCTTTTTGACTTTCGAATGATGATTACAATCTTCCAAATTCTATTGTCAATTTTGTCAACAAAAAGGCAGATTGTTGGAGATGGAGCAGCATTTGAAAGTGTCAATAGCCTCATGTGTGGAGCTAACATTAATGCTAAAGTCAAAATATGAAACATCGCAAGTTCTCTTGTGTACATGACGCAAGTGAGACATCGTTGGCAAATAGCATTTTCCGTTTTTTACATCTCGCCGAGGAAGACTGTAAACTTTGAGACTTTCCTATCTTAAATGGTTTGTGGGTAACTACCCTCCTGCGGATATGGGAAAGAAACAGTAGGAAGGTGCCAAACAGATGTGGAACCATGGAGAAGCCTTGTTTTATCCTATTTGCAGCGCTGCATGAATCTGACTTTTCTCCACCAAAGCCAACATTGTTCTCTGCATGTTGCTGTGAAAGGAGACTGACAGACTCAGCGAGGACTCTTGTTATTTTCTAGATGTCTGAGCAGTCCACAGCTATGCATGAAACTGAAGGTCTTGCATTTGTCTGACTGAAAACATCACGTACACTGTGGATCCTCCTGACCTCAAGCTGTAATGGAATTCTGGATAGATATCAATAGTCTGGGGTGGATAACGTGGGTGAAGACTTAACCCACTACACTTAGAAGGGAAATGCCATGACAGGCCTCGCAACTGGTTTGGAATAAGGTTACTGTTTTTGCATCCTGCATATCTTGATGGGCAGCATATTCAGTTTAGCAGAGAGATAAAGGGTTACAGACACAGGACAGCAGGACCAAGGTGCCTGCTTTGGTGACATCTGCAGGTCAAGAGATTCCACTTAAAAGAAAGAAATTCAGATTCCATAGCGGAATGGTTGCAGCCCTTCTTAACAATGACTGCTCCATCAGTGCACCTCACTAGACAAAAATGTACAGCTGAGGGAAAACCATAGAAACACCGTCATATTCGCCATCTGGAACATAAGAGCACCGAGACAAGTTGGAAGAGATAGATAATTGACCCATAAGGTGGATAGATACTCCTGGCATATTCTCGCTCTTCATGAAGTTAGATGTTAGAAAAGTGAATTGATATAGACAAGCGAAGAGCATGTCCTGCACTGCAATGGAGAAGAGGACAAACATACACAGTATTGGGATGTTGCCCTGTTTCTATCAGGATCATTATCACAGTTCAGATACATGCTCCCCCATCAGACTCTAATGATGGCCGGATTGAAGAATTCCATACCCAGCTTCAAACGGCCATCAACATGGTTGACAAGAAAGACATCCTTATCATTGAGGGTACTGGAATGCCAAGGTTGGCACAGATGCCCAAGAAGTCTGTCCCCTACTCAGTTGAGAATAGCAATGATAGGTGACTATGCCTGCTAAAATTAGCCAGTGACAATGACTTTGTTCTTGCTAACACTCTTGGCAAGCATAAAGTATCGCGACGATGGACAGTGTACTCTCCCTAATTATGGTCAGTAAATAGTCCTGTGAAGAACCAGAATAGGCATGACATCAACAGTGCCAAAACAGAGACGTTCCCAGGAGCTGACCTTGTGGATGATCACAATCTTGCCATGATGAACTTTGAAATACTGTTGATGAGCAACAGGAATTCTTTGAAAAATGAAAACAACAGCAACAACAACAGAGATACTATGAAAACAGAAACAGACTGTTGGGAGACACTATAAGAACAGAGACAGACTGTAGGGAGATACTATAACAACAGAGACAGACTGATGACACTCAATTCCAGAAGAGCAATACCCCTGAAAAACTGTTGTCGCTCTCACAAGAAACATCCAACTGCTTCCTGGACATTCAAAACTGGATGACTCGAAATAAGTTACAACTGAACGCGGACAAAACTGAAGCAATGATCATAGGAACTAAACAAAAACTGTCTTCCATCACAATTGTCACAATCAAACTTGGCAGTACATCCATCCGTCTTTCCAGGTCAGTCAGGAACCTCGGTGTTGTCCTTGACAACACACTGTCCATGCAAAAATGTATCAGTCAGACATGTCAGTCTGAAATTTATCAGTCAGACATGTCGTCCGGAAATATCTGTCCATTGACGCAACATCTGGACTTGTCGTTTCTCTCATTCTCTCTCGCCTTGACTACTGTAACTCTCTATTGTTTGGTTTGCCTGCTTCATCCATTCAGTCCCTTCAGCGCGTACAAAACTCTGCTGCCAGACTCGTCCTCAGAAAGAAAAGATCTGAGCACATCACTCCTCTTTTGCAACATCTCCACTGGCTCCCTGTCTCACGCCGAATAAAGTACAAGATCAGCACTCTATGTTATAGATGTGTTCACAAAACTGCCCCTTCCTATCTCTGCGGCTGCCTTCACCTCTACACTCCATCTCGCTCACTACGATCGGCTTCGGATCCACTCTGTTTACGCATACCCAGAGTCAAACACTCGACTGTTGGCCGCCGTTCTTTCTCTGTCTCTGGACCTTGCAATTGGAATGAACTTCCTCTTTCGTTTCGTCAAGTCTCCACACTCAGCTCTTTCAAGTCTGGCCTTAATACCAATTATTTGCAAATTTTGGCTCAGGAGCTCAGGCAGAAGGGTTAAAATTGCTCAGGAACTCAGGGCTCAAAGGGTTAAAACCCACCTCTTCCCAAAATAGCCTCCCTTGCCTGCCTCTTCCTTGTCTTTAGTTTCTACAGTTTTAGAGTCATGCATGCGTGTGGATGACTGGTGCGAAAACGCTCTGATTTGTCTCTGCACAAGATTCAGCGCTATATAAATACAATTATTATTATTATTATTACTGCAGGGAGATACCATAAGAACAGAGACAAACTGCAGGGAGATACTATAACAACAGAAACAGACTGTTGGGAGATACTATAAGAACAGAGACAAACTGCAGGGAGATACTATAAGAACTGAGACAGACTGCAGAGAGATACTCTTACAACAGAGACAGACTGCAGGGATACACCATAACAACGGACAGACTGCAGGGATATACCATAACAATAGAGACAAACTGCAGGGAGATACTATAAGAACTGAGACAGACTGCAGGGAGATACCATAACAACATAGACAGACTGCAGGGAGATACCATAACAACATAGACAGACTGCAGGGAGATACCATAACAACATAGACAGACTGCAGGGAGATACCATAACAACATAGACAGACTGCAGGGAGATACCATAACAACATAGACAGACTGCAGGGGGATACCATAACAACAGAGACAGACTGCAGGGAGATACCATAACAACGGACAGACTGCAGGGAGATACCATAAGAACAGAGACAGACTGCAGGGAGATACCATAAGAACAGAGACAAACTGCAGGGAGATACCATAACAACGGACAGACTGCAGGGAGATACCATAACAACATAGACAGACTGCAGGGATATACCATAACAACAGAGACAGACTGCAGGGAGATATCATAACAACGGACAGACTGCAGGGAGATACCATAACAACAGAGACAGACTGCAGGGAGATACCATAACAACAGAGACAGACTGCAGGGGGATACTATAACAACAGAGACAGACTACAGGGAGATACCATAACAACGGACAGACTACAGGAAGATACCATAACAACATAGACAAACTGCAGGGAGATACCATAACAACAGAGACAGACTGCAGGGAGATATCATAACAACGGACAGACTGCAGGGAGATACCATAAGAACAGAGACAGACTGCAGGGAGATACCATAACAACATAGACAGACTGCAGGGAGATACCATAACAACATAGACAGACTGCAGGGAGATACTATAACAACATAGACAGACTACAGGAAGATACCATAACAACATAGACAGACTGCAGGAAGATACCATAACAACATAGACAGACTGCAGGGAGATACCATAACAACATAGACAGACTGCAGGGAGATACCATAACAACAGAGACAGACTGCAGGGAGATACCATAACAACAGAGACAAACTGCAGGGAGATACCATAACAACAGAGACAAACTGCAGGGAGATATCATAACAACGGACAGACTGCAGGGAGATACCATAAGAACAGAGACAGACTGCAGAGACATACCATAACAACAGAGACAAACTGCAGGGAGATACCATAACAACAGAGACAAACTGCAGGGAGATACTATAACAACAGAGACAAACTGCAGGGAGATACTATAACAACAGAGACAGACTGCAGGGAGATACTATAACAACAGAGACAGACTGCAGGGAGATACTATAACAACAGAGACAGACTGCAGGGAGATACCATAACAACAGAGACAAACTGCAGGGAGATACCATAACAACAGAGACAAACTGCAGGGAGATACTATAACAACAGAGACAAACTGCAGGGAGATACCATAACAACATAGACAGACTGCAGGGAGATACCATAACAACAGAGACAGACTGCAGGGAGATATCATAACAACATAGACAGACTGCAGGGAGATACCATAACAACATAGACAGATTGCAGGGAGATACCATAACAACTTAGACAGACTGCAGGGAGATACTATAACAACAGACAGACTGCAGGGAGATACTATAACAACATAGACAGACTGCAGGGAGATACTATAACAACAGAGACAAACTGCAGGGAGATACCATAACAACAGAGACAAACTGCAGGGAGATACTATAACAACATAGACAGACTGCAGGGAGATACCATAACAACAGAGACAGACTGCAGGGAGATACCATAACAACATAGACAGACTGCAGGGAGATACCATAACAACAGAGACAGACTGCAGGGAGATACCATAACAACATAGACAGACTGCAGGGAGATACCATAACAACAAACTGCAGGGAGATACCATAACAACATAGACAGACTACAGGGAGATACCATAACAACATAGACAGACTGCAGGGAGATACCATAACAACAGAGACAGACTGCAGGGAGATACCAAACGAACATCGGCGGCCCTCTCTTCAGGACCGGCGCTGAGAAGCACGAGTCACCACGCTGTACAACATCATCAACACGGAAGCATCAGTGAGTTGCCCAGACCTGCAGCTCCCTGCACCTAGCGGCAAACACAGCCACGGTCTCCAACTAAGGCGCACCATCTGCCGCTACACAAACGTCCTCCATCGAACCATCAGAGACTGGAACAGCCTCCTTTCAAACACATTCCAAGCGTTTTTTTCAGTTGTCACGGACAACCCACCTCTGGAACGTTTATCAGCAGGTGAGCGCTGCCAACACCAGCCCACCCACAGAGCGAGACAGTAGACTACAGTCCGCCTTAATCTGGTATTTCATTAACAGCCACTAACAACTTCACATGTCTCATCATTCACATACACTTCGCTTCTCGCACAAACCAGAACATCTACCCCGCCGCCCTCAATGCTTATTTATTGATTTTTGTTTTAATATACACGTGAAAGTTTTCACAATTCCAGCTTGGCACATTCAACGCATGCATGTTTGATACTTACTCAATATACCAATTTCAGTATCGTCATAGCACCCCCATCTCTCCTCCTGTCACGAAGAGCATCTCAAACAATCTTCAACAGCTCTATGATACAAGAGCCAGGGAGAAAATACAAAGAAAGGATAAAGAAAAGAAACCTAAAGTCAACCTCAAAACATCTACAGCTTTGTGAAGACTTTTCAAGTCACACATAACTTGGTTCCTCTTGTTGCTCAGTACATGAGAATTTCGTTGGGACCAGCAAACCATCATGTGAATAATGGTTTCCAGAAGGAATATACTGACATAAGACGTTGCACTGGACAAGCGAATTGACGAGAATCAGAAGAGAAGTGTGGAGTGGTGGCCTAGAGGTAACACGTCCACACAGGAAGCCAGGGAGTCTGGGGGTACAGTATCGAATCCCACACTCTTCAGAATTTTCTGCCCCTTCACAAGATCCTGAGTGGCAGTCTGGACGATAGTCATTCATTCGGATGAGACGATAAATCTAGGTCGCCTTTGCAGCACGCACTTCGCGCATGTAAAAGAGCCCAGGACAAAGGAATGGTTGTTTTTGTCAAACTTCTGAAGTAATATACTTTCTACTATGAATGTGTGTGCGTGCGCGTGACTGAATTCTGACTGAATGAAACAGGAAACGAATGATGAGCGCCTGACGGCAGATCTCATTCGGCTCTACCTAGGTACGCTGCTCAAATGGCGTTTGGTCTCTGTCCGAACACAGGCGCAATCAATACAAAACAACAACAACAACAAAACAAACAGCAAAATCTTTTTTTTTTTTTTTTTTTTTTTTTTTTTTTTAGGTGAAGTGTCATTTATTCTAAACCCAAACTAACCCTTATGTCAACAATGATAAATCATCATCAACAGAAACAGAGACACACAGAGGAACAGAAGCATGTCCTTTTTCTTCACCTGTGCTTTTTCTCATGACGGGAGCAGTTTTGTTTTTTGTTATTGTTTTTTTTTCTTCAGATTTTTGGGATGTTATCATTTTTTTAACCTGCTACAATAACAGTCCCAGAGTTCTTCCACGACTGATAAGTAAGCAAAACAATTCGTCTTACGATCTCTTTTAAGGAACTGGGACTGGTATGTAACAAGATTTGGTCTAAAATTATAACACTCCTGCAACATTTTAAAGATTATTTTCTGTCTGCGTTCGAACTGGTAAGTTTTCTTTTACATCTACTGCTCCAATGAGTTCTGCACATATGAAGCAGCACTCGGGCAGAAAAAAAAACCCAATCAAATACGATCTTACACACACGAAAATTTGGTCCGATGCAAATCTGGGATAGGTTTAAGACTCAAGTGGAAAAAAAAAAATAACAAGGAACTATGACACATGCTGTGAATAAGCACGGCAGAGAGAGATTGAAATCGAAATCGAAACTTTTTTTATTGAGGGAAAAGGAATAGGCACTTATCGGCCTGTTTTCATCCTACCTTCGTAAAGAACACACACACACACACACACACACACACACACACACACACACAGGGAAAGAGACACAGACAGAGAGAGACAGACACAGATACAGGCAAAGAGACAGAGACACAAAACCTTAAGGAAAATATTTTCGAATAATTCGATAGAATGTTCGAAAACCATTTATATGTTTCAATAACGCCACACCATCCAAGTGGCCCACGTCACATCACTCAGGTAGCTGTCATGTTTGCACTGCAAAACAAAGAGTTCAAACTGTGAACCTGTCTCCGAAACCTCTTCTCAAATAGACCTGCATTAATGACGCTAAGTCAATGCACTGCTACTGTTAACGTGTAAGGCCCCGCATGTATTATGTTTCAAGTAAACCTTTCTTCTTCTTCTTTTTTTTTTTTTTTTTTTAACTTTGCTTCGGTTCACATTAATCACGTCAGAAGTTTTATTAGTTGACAGAAGCTAATACATCAGAAATGTCAATGGAAGTAGTATGTATTGATTTAGTGTGTGTGTGTACATAATAAATCATGTGTGTGTGTGTGTGTGCATGTGTGTGTGTGTGCACGTGCCTTCACACACTCATAAATATGCGCCCCCCTCCCCCTCACACACACGCACACACGCACGCACACACACACACACACACACACACACACACACACACACACACACACACACACACACACACACACACACTGTGAGAGAGAGAGTTCATTTTCAAAACAGAAAGACAGAAATGGTAAGTTTAAAACAACAGCTTTCTATTCCGTACACATCACTGAACCTCCTCGGGGTGCTACCGAAACAAAGCCAGCACGGACAGAGCATCTGTCAGACTGGCAAAGCGAAGAACAAAACCGTGTTCTGATCCAGAAATGAAGAAAACACGTACAAAGCACAAAATACAATACAAAGAAACGTTTCTGTTTTGCTCTCCGCTTCGACACAGCTTTTGTTTGAAAACAGTTCTAATAACTATATCATTGGATGGATAAAAAAAAAACAACAACCCAACAACAACAAAAAAAACCACAAAAAAACAACAACAAAAAAACCCAGCTACTGTTCAGCGGCAACCGCAGGTATTTCAGACATTGATGGATCTATTCGAAAGTGAATTGAAGAAAAGAGATCCGCTCTGTGCAGCCACTTCATACAATAGAATCTTCTTCTTCTTCTACTTAACGACCAACATCAGTATGAAAATTGATGAAAATTGTCGTGTTGTGGGAGGTTGCTGTTGGGCGCAATTTAGCTGGGCTACCGAGGGATGTTCTGTTAACTGATAGGGGAGATGGGGCGCAGTCCACTGGTGTGTTCGCATCTCCACCGTAGCGGTCCCCGGGAATACACCCGACCGGCACAACCCTAGCCTTCTACGACACTACTTAACAGTGGGGGGGAAAAAAAGAAGTAGGGGTGGGTGGACTTGCTGGCTGGTGGGAGTGGGGGTGGGGGACCTAAACCGAGGTGTTGGAGGGTAGTGGGGGGAGGGAGGTTGAGTCTACTCTGTTGTGTCACAGGCAGGAGGCGAGTCTAGACTTGAAGCAGTCCAGCGACTCGGCTGTGACAACCTCCTGGGGCAGTGTATTCCATTCCGCGATGGTACGGGGGAAGAAAGACATGTCTGTACTGCGTCCTGCAGGCAGGTACGTCGTAGTTGCAGTTGTTATTTTTCCTGGAGCTCAGCCTGCTGTCTGATGGTGTTGGTAGGTAGACTGAGCTGATGGTGATAAGACCATGGTGGAACTTGTAAAACATCTCCAGGCGATATTTTTTTCCGTCTGACTTGTAGAGGGTACCAGTTGAGGGAGCTCAGGATAGAGCTGACACAAGACGTCTGTCGATGTCGGTTTGTGACCCATCTTGCTGCTCGGCGCTGGACCTTTTCGATGGCCTGGATGTCACTGGCTGTATAGGGATCCCACACAGATGCAGCATATTCAAGGATAGGTCGAACAAGGGCTTTGTACGCAGTTTCCTTTGTCTTCTTGTTTCCTATCTTTAAGTTGCGCTGGAGAAAGCCTAAGGTCTTGTTGGCTTTGTCGGTTGTAGAATTGATGTGGGATACCCAGCGTAGGCCGTCTTGGATGTTCACAACAAGATATTTTGTGGTGTTGACGTTTCCAAACGGATGGCCATGGAGTTAGTAGTTTGGTGCAGTCTTTTCCCTCTTTTCACTGACACTCGTGGAGTACTTTTGCAGGTGGAATTGCATGGCTCACTGTTTCTCCCAGTTGGAAAGGGAAACTAGGTCTTTTTGGAGTGTGTGCTGGTCAGCTTCCTTCTTGATTATTTTGTTGCACATAGTGAGAAACAAATACAGGAAAAGAAGAAACTTTCGGATAAATTCTATCAAAATTTCACCTCTACTTAACCCGATAATGACATAACACTTGATGATTTGAGTGAAACGATTGCAGTATGCAGTAAAGATGGCCAAAGTTCGCCAGTCCGATATTAAGAAGCCTTTTATGAAGACAGAAGCAAACAGTTCAGACTCAAAACAGGCTTGACAATGCGCAGGTACCATGGGATTGAACACGCAGCTTGTTGAAACCCACACCCAAAACTGGGACTGATACAGTTAGGTAAGCGGACACTTCTTGCTAACTATACAATAGATTGCCCATGCAATGTTTCGCAGAGAAAAAAATATTTGCAAGATACATTGAACACATGCCCATTCTCCCTCTGAATCAACGTGGGTAGAGAGCAGGTAACTGTACATGGAAACTGCGGCCTCTTTCGCTTATAAGGTGTATGGGGGAAAAAAAAAAAAAAATATATATATATATATACATACACATTAGCAGTAACAACGGACTTCGGAGATGCATACAATAAATTAAGTTTGCTCTACTCATGGAATTTCTATAAAATGTATGGAGTAGGTTTTACAACAAGTAGAAGAAGTGATGGCCTAGAGGTAACGCGTCCGCCTAGGAAGCGAGAGAATCTGAGCGCGCTGGTTCGAATCACGGCTCAGCCGCCGATATTTTCTCCCCCTCCACTAGACCTTGAGTGGTGGTCTGGACGCTAGTCATTCGGATGAGACGATAAACCGAGGTCCCGTGTGCAGCATGCACTTAGCGCACGTAAAAGAACCCACGGCAACAAAAGGGTTGTTCCTGGCAAAATTCTGTAGAAAAATCCACTTTGATAGGAAAAACAAATAAAACTGCACGCAGGAAAAAATACAAAAAAATAGGTGGCGCTGTAGTGTAGCGACGCGTTCTCCATGGGGAGAGCAGCCCGAATTTCACACAGAGAAATCTGTTGTGATAAAAAGAAATACAAATACAAATACAAATATGATTCTACTTCATGGAAAATTAGCAAAGAAGAAAACATGATCACATACATACTAAAATGATAAGTAAAACGCAGTCATCATTTTGGGGGTACACTGTGAAAGTGGTAAAACAAACTCCATGGACGAGAACGCTCTAAACTGTTCACAACCATCACTCTGACGAGTGGCAGCAGTGACACTTGCTGTCTACTGGCGTACATCCATACGTGCGCCTGCAGTTCAACATGACATAAAACCGATCGATTCAACGAACCTTCTACAGAAAGTCAAGTGGGAATGGGAGGCCCAGACTGATACCAGGTAACGTGTAACACCCAGCTACAATGAGCTGTGGAGGCACTGGGCTGAACATGCACAAGTCAAGGAAAACGAGCGAGTTGATGGACTTACCGGCAGTGCACCTAGGTCGATATGTACATTGGGCGATTTACAGCTGGGTAGATCTCAAGTCTAAGAAACGTAAAGGAGAATCCCAAGAACAAAGAACCAGGCCATCACACCATCGATCGCCTCTTTCTCATGCTCGAGTTGTCTTTCATTTTTTAGAAGAACATTCAAATGTAATTCAAATTACGCATGTAAACGTTGTAATGTAATCGAAGATGAAAACCATTTTATAAACAATTGTGTCCTTTACAATGACCTGCGGCAAAAACATAAGAACTCTGAAGGTCAATCGTATGTTCACTTGCTGAAGAATGGTTCTGTTTACAGTATTCGTAAACTATGCATTTATATATTTAATGCCCTGAAGATACGACAGGAATTCTGTGACAACAATGATGAAAGTTAGAATTAATTTACAATGCACGAGAAGCACTTTTGTTCTACAGGTTAAGTTAGTACGTATTTTACATTTTGTTGTGGCTGAGTGATCACCATATTATGTACTTTTGACCTCTTTCTAGGGGCCGGAGGCCTGGAGATTAAAGTTTTGTTCTTGTTCTTGTTCTTGTTCTTGTTCGAGTTGTCTTTCTTTCCTCTAAATTTGAACACGTCTCTCCTTTTCTTTATTCTTTCCTCTAGCTCCTAGAACAAGAAAACAATTACTTACAAAGTCGTCTCTTGAGTCCATTGAAGGTACTGGTCCACATGATCTTTCCGATCTCATTCATCTTTACACATCTTCACCCCAACTCCGCTCTTTTCTGGCACCGCCTGTTTGGGATCCCCCGTGTTCAAGCCAACGCAGTTTGGAATGAACATACTCAGCCTCTCCGTAACTCATCTTCGCTGCAGTCTTTCAAATTCAGTCTGAAGACTCAACCTTTTCTACACCTGAATAATACTACACAGCACATCCCTTTCAAGTATTGTGAACTAAATAAAATGACTCCCAGTCAGTGAGTGAGTAGTTCCATAATTTGTAGGTTGTACTTTTTCCTTTTTTTCTTTTTATTGTATACCATTTATGAATGTGTTCTATGATAAATGTGCACGTGTGTGTGTGTGTGTGTGTGTGTGTGTGTGTGTGTGTGTGTGTGTGTGTGCTTTTTAAAATATACACAAACATATGAAATGCATTACAAAAGTCCATTTCGGTGTGGGCGTGTCTGTTTCGTGGCGTCTGTAGTGATGCATTGTGGGGAGAGTGCACATCCGCTTTAGCACGAGTGAATGAGATGTACCGGAAGTCAAGGTGCTCGCTGTGGTCACCTACATTCCAGGCCAGCAAATTGAGAGGACCGTAGCAGGAGCAGGTCTGGAAACCCTTGGTAAACATGTAGTGCTCAGAAATGAAATGGCCGGCAATCTGATGGCCAGAAGGGTGCCGCTGGTCAAGTAGACAAGAGACTCGATGACCACAGAATACAGAACGGCAGCGCTGAAAGAGAATTGGGTAATGATGTTGATCACTTTCAGGCCAGTCAGCTGCCTGGAGCGGATAACATGGCCGGAACGCGACAGCAGTAAGGTTGCAGCACCACCCAAATCAGCTGGAAGAGGCCACAGTCCAAATGGGTAGGGATGTCCACGTCTTTCTCTGCACCCCACTGTGCTGTAAGGTTAATGCTCCAGGTGGTATTTCTTGAACGATGCACACATGGAAAAACCCGGAGGCCAATTCGTTACGTATCCAAAGAATCGGTTAGCCAAATGCATAGAGCAACCAAATACCAAGTGAGCTGTCTCGTGTATGGCCTAAGACAGTGAGTGGTTGATGGTAATACCCAAGCAATAGGCCAGTACAATGACAGTGAAGCCTGTTACATGACGAATGAGGTAAGGAGATACGTTCTGAACAGCACTATGACAGTCACGATGTTCATCTGAGTGTCCAGTCCCATCAACCTTGTCACCTCTGGGTATTTCACTAGAATATCCTCCATCTGGCTGCATGAGGATTAGGGGAACCGATGCAAACTTGAGCACATTAACTTAAAAATTGATTTAATCTGAAACTACAACGAAATAATCATAATTTCAGCTAGTAATGAACATGAATACTTCAGATATCAAATACTTATGTTTCAGTAGTTGCAAAACAATAGTTCAAATTGAAAAAAAACAACCACAAAAAAACAAACAAAAACAAACAAACAAACAAAAACCACCTCCATTTACGATCACGTGCAGCATCATTGAGCCATCGATGCATGGAATATGAGCTGGGGTGCTTAATATGCCATCATGGCTGCCACATGCCCAGATTACTGACAATGAAAAATAAGCATATTAAAAGCAACATAAATCAAAATATAACATTTTCTGTGTGCAGGCATAAATGCGCCAATACGTAAGCGGTTTCGTGAACAAACGAAGAGTTAAAAAAAAGATAATATAAAAGGCAAACAAGCAAACACACACGAAGAAAACACTTCACATACAAAATGTCTGATAATGTCAGGGCGACAAACCGCAAGACTACTTGACTTGTTGCTATAACCTGTCATGTAATAACTTGTACACACACACAAAGGCGCACTAACACACTTACATTCAAATGTAAACACCCTCCCCAAATTACTGGTATGCGGAAGTCAGCATCAGTGTTATTTTTCTGTTTCGCCATGCCAGAATAACGACACGTGCGTTTGGTGTTCAACAACTGGCCTCTTAGACTGATAAAAGGTTGCTTTGTTAGTGGGTAACAACTGTTCTTCATGAATTTCAGTAATGCAGCAAAGGCTTCAACTATTCTGAGGACTCGATTTTGCATAGGAGACGGTGAAATTCCTTAACATGAGTTTAAAGTACTTCCCGCCAAAGAATCGACTAGAAATTTATTACGTGGAACAAACACATGAAGCGCATTCCTGCTCTTGGCATCAAAGTATGACTCATGCTACTGGGTGGCTGGAACAATGGGGTGCTCATGTCTCGAACGTGTTCAAATTACCTGCACTTCCCCCAATATCGTGATCTTAGTTATGAGGAGCTCCTGGCTCTTTTTATTATGCCTAGCCTAGAGTTTAGAAGATTAAGAGGTGATCTCATTGAAGTATATAAGATCATGCACAATATTTATGATCCTTGCACCACCTCTTCCTTGTTTACTATGGCTAACTACGATAAAACTCGAGGGCACAACTTCAAAATAAACAAAACTAATTTCGTAACTAACCAGTTCCGCAAGTTCTTTACTAACCGTATCATAAATCTGTGGAATAACCTTTCCTATGACACCATCAATGCACCATCGGTAAACGCCTTCAAAAATCACATTGAAAAAAAGTTTAAGAACCATGTATTTTCCACAGAGTTAAATCTTTATTGAGCTGTAGATAAAATATAGTATACATTATGCCAGATTTAAACAACGGTCTGTTCACAACAAGTGATCCAAAAGCACATAAATGGACACTGATTACGACGGCAAAAGGCTTTTAGCCTATAGCCAAACATTTCTGTGATTCTGTGATTCTGTGAATATGACCAGACGAAGTCTATAGTCGCTGCTGCAGTCAACCATTGCCATACGCAGACGACTGTCAAGGGCCGGTAACAGTAGCGTTACAATATTCTTCGAACCTCTCTCCTCTCCACCCGAAG
>NC_134898.1:3134147-3151647 GCF_041734735.1 Babylonia areolata | reverse complement strand
ATGTAACCGTTGCTACACAATAGTTGACAGTCTTCGTGGATTTGCCAGTGATGAAACAGATCACAATAAGAGAGCTGATGACTACTGTAATTCATTAGGGGGCAAGCTGCGCTTACCGGTGTGTACCAATAACGTTTTTGTTACAATATTAAACAAGGCAAAGATACATCCAGACAGGTTGAGATACCTTTGGACTGGCTTGTCTACTGATGATAGATCGTTACCAAGTATGTACATATATAGTGTGTCACGTGAAGATATGACTGTCATTCATCATTCTTTTGGTTTTAAATTTAGATTCCATTTACTCTGGAAGAGATGTCTTTTTATTAAGGATCAGTTATCGGTTTTAAATGATGTCTACTGCACATCTCGTAGAAATAAGCTATTATCCTATGGAGCATATTGTGAGTTCACGGGAAATCAGACTGAGAAATTCCTTCAGCCTTCAAGGACAATTTCTCTGAGCAGCACAGCGTTTTCACTGCCCGTTGCACGTCAGTCTATGACGATGTGCCATGATGGCCAAGTGACACATACATTTCTTCTGTGTGGTTCCAACCCGTATAAACTGTGTGGTGAAGAGCGCCTGTCTCCTTGCACTTTATCCGGCAATCAGCTGTTTGAACACAGGTTTCGTTCGTCAGGACACCATGCGATTTTGGTCCCCGTATTCACATGCCATGAGAAATTCACAATGTTGTCTTATAGCCTGGTGTGTGATTTCATAGCTGACTGCCAGGACAGGAGTGATGAATCCTTCTGTAAGTATCCTCTTTGTGTCAACATGTTTAGCTGTGGTGATAAGCAATGTGTGTCCTTTGACAAAATCTGTGATTATTCCTTCCACTGTGAAGACAAGTCTGATGAAAAAAAATGTGAAAATTTTAGATCCAGAAAAAGATCACAGCCAAACATTCCATCACCTGCTCTGGTTACTTTTGATGGTGTCAAATACTTTATCTCCACCCCAATGAATTCCACTGAGGCCTGTCCTGATACCCACTATCGTTGTCCTGGTCAGCTCAATGACTGTCTGCCTGTCTACACACGATGCAACGGAATGTACGATTGTATTAACCACCAGGATGAAGAGGGGTGTGGGGAAATGAAATGTCCAGGACTTTTTCGATGTAGATTTTCAGCAATATGTTTGCACAAAGTCTTCATATGTGATGGCTGGCCTCACTGTCCAATAAAAGATGACGAATTAACGTGTGACATAGCATGCCCTGTGAACTGTCTGTGTCAAGGTCACACATTTCTGTGTCATTACCCTTTCTCTGCAGGGCTCTTTCCTCAGCTCCGTTACTTGGATGCTACAGGTTCAGGAATGACGTTGTCTGACGTCAGTAACAACACTCTCCTCATTGGCGTGGTTTTTGCACACTGTTCTATTACCTTCTTGTCAAAATCAAATTTAGCAAATTTAAGGTTTCTTGATCTCAGTGGTAACAAACTGCAGTTTTTCAACCTGACTGCTTTTCTCAACTTAGAAAATCTCCAAGCAGTGTCTCTGTCTCACAATCCTCTGATTTCCCTCCACAGTAGTTTATCATCTGTCAACCAACATAGTGCACTCACCGTGGTTGATCTGTCACACACCACACTGACAGTGTTAGACACTACAGTCTTCTCCCTGTTTCCACGCGTACAGAAACTGAATTTAACTTTCACTTCAGTTCATACAATTAGCCCTGCTGGGTTACACTTCATACCACAGTTAACTGAACTTTACTTGGATGGCAGTCCTGTGAAAACGTTTCCACCGGATTTATTCAAAGACCTTTCCAGTCTCAAATTCATATCCACACAAAACTATAAACTCTGCTGTAGTGAAATACTCCCACATCAGTTTGATGAATCCTCATGCATTGCACCGAGAGATGAAATTTCTTCATGTGAAGATTTGTTGAGATCATGGACATATCGAGTGTTTTTGTGGATGATCGCTTGTCTGTCAGTGACTGGTAACGTCTTCTGTTGCTGTGCACGTTTGTTTATGAAATATATGGCTTCTTCAAGTGGCTTTGGTGTGTTTGTCACCAACCTTACAGTGGCTGATTTTCTGATGGGTGTCTACATCACTGCTATTGGGGTGGCTGATGAAAGGTACCGTGGACAGTACCTTCACAATGATGACAAATGGAAAAACAGTGTGACCTGTAAAACTGCTGGCTTTTTATCTCTGTTGTCCAGTGAGGTGTCAGCTTTGATCATATGGTTCATTACTCTGGATCGCTTTCTTGTTCTTCGCTTTCCTTTCAGCACCATGAGGTTTGACCAGACATCAGCAGCAGTGGCCTGCCTGTTGACATGGCTGGTTGGTTTGGCATTAGCCTTGTTACCGTTACTCCCAATTACGTCACACTGGGAATTTTACAGCCAGACAGGTATGTGTGTCCCTTTGCCAGTCACAAGACAGGATTTCAGGGGAAGATACTATTCTGTCTGCATTTTAATCATTCTTAATTTTATTCTTTTCTTATTCATCTCTGCTGGCCAGGCGTTCATCTACTGGTCCATACAAGACAATGCTTTAAAAACTAATTCTACAAAAGTGTCACAGGATATGACCATAGCACGACGTCTGATCACTATTGCAGTAACAGATTTCATGTGCTGGTTTCCCATTGGTTTGTGTGGAATATTGGCATTGGCTGGTGTTCCCATTCCTGGAGAAGTGAATGTGGCCCTGGCTATATTTGTTTTACCTTTGAACTCAGCTATAAATCCTTTCATGTATACGTTCAATACTTTGGCGGAAAAGAGAAGAAAAACTGTGGATGCAAAAATTCTGAAATGGCTTGATTGTAAGTCAGATTTGCTTGGTAATTACACCCATTGCTTGGAGTAGTGTTCAGATTTGGATTTTTTTTTTTTTCTGTAAGAGTTACATGACATAGATGTGTGCATGTAGTGGGTTTAATATGTGCTTCATGCACAGCATGTTCACACTCCAACACAACCTCATACACTCTTTGACTGGTGACTTCTTCGTGTTCGAGGATTTCAGTGCTGGTGACAAAGTCGCCCCAGCTGACGTTGAGGATGGTGTGGAAGCAGCGTTGGTTGAAACGTTCAAGAAGTTGTGCGCGTTGATGATAAGCGGAGGGTGGTCAGAACACAATCTCTATATACACCGACCTTTTCACCTTTCTTCAGATGCTTCTTGTTCAAGACTTCTTGGTAAAGTCTGTCACAAGCATGGTTTAACTTTGCACATATGTTGTCACTTTTTTGTTGTTTGTTGTTTTTTTGTTTTGGTCCAGTGTCTTGGTTTGGGCATGTCGGCACCTCACTTTGATTAGACTGCCATCAGTGTTATGTCGTATGAAGATACCATCCTCGTCATCAGTGTGATGTCGTATGAAGATACCATCCTAGTCATCAGTGTGATGTCGTATGAAGATACCATCCTCGCCATCAGTGTTATGTCATATGAAGATACCATCCTCGTCATCAGTGTGATGTCGTATGAAGATACCATTCTCGTCATCATGGTCTTCCCTGGCCCTGTGGAGCATCATGTTGAAGAAAATGGCGAAAGGAGCTGGCATGGGGACACAAAAATTGCTTTACTCTGTTTTCTAACAGCAAAGGCTGTGGGAGATTGCTGTTGTATCGAACGCTGTCACGCTGATTTTCATGTAGCTGGGTGACCATGCTAAGGAACTTTGGAGGACATCCTTGTCATTCCATGATTTGACACAGACCTTTTTTCTGCTTAGTGTTGAGCGCTTTGGTGAGCTCAACTAACGTCGTGTACAGTCCTGTGTTCTGTGCCCTGCAGTTCTCTTTCTGAGAACCAATACCATGTCGGTGGTGCTTCTGTTGGCTCTGAAGCCACGCTGGCTCTCTGAGAGGTGTTCTGCGATGGTTGGCATCAGTCTGTTCAGGAGTAATATCTATATGTATGTATATATTGATATATATCTCTCTCTTTGTATATAAATGTACATCTGTACTGATGTGTGTATGCGCTCATATATGTTATCATGGAAGTTTTCAGCGAAGTGTCAAAGCATGGAGACTGATCCACACACACACAGACACACACACACACACACACACACACTCTCTCTCTCTCTCTCTCTCTCTCACACACACACACACACACACACACACACACACACACACACACACACACCACACACCACACACACACACACACACACACACACACACACACACACACACACACACACATTGCACCTTACGTTAATTCAGCCAACTTTCTCTTTCTGTCGTTGTTGAACAGAGAGATAGTATGGTAACAACCAGTCTGTGTGTCTGGTTGTCCTTGCAATCCCGAGTTCTCAACTTGCCACTTCGTCAATCATTCCACTGGTTTTTCCTCGGAGGATGTGTCTCGTATAATTGCAATCACTTTATTTGTTAATGATCTTATGTACTGCGTGTCCAGACTGGCTTTAGTCCTCCTTGTGATCCCCTGCCTTCTTTATAACATTATTTGTGTGACCTCTGTCTGATTTCATTTTTCGGATTTCTGATATTATAGGGTTGTGGACTTTCTTGATACCCCCGAAAACGGAGTATGGCTGTCTACGTGGCGGGGTAAACACGGACATTCACGTAAAAGCCCACTCGTGTAGATACGAGTGAACGTGGGAGTTGCAGCCCACGAACGCAGAAGAAGAGGAAGGACTTCCTTGATGACAGCCTCTGAATTCTGCTTCCAGTTAAGCATGTCGTCAGAGAGCATAAAGGTATCTGCTCCCAATAACAACATGATCTGGCTGGCTGCTGATATTTGTAAAGTTGAATGTCATCTCCTTCGTCATGCCAGAAAGCAGTTCCAGGTAGTTCCTCTCAAATCAGTCTTCAAAGTGATCTGTCTCACGTCTGTGATGTGTGACGCCGTCGTCTGTATTCTGTCATGCGTTGTCAAAGTTTTTGTTCATGGAACTGAAAGGATGTCTCTGTTTCACTCTCTCTGCTGTTCCTCTCCAAAAGAATTTCGTGCATGAAATTCCCAGACTGCACACGAATTACACTGTGGTGATCTGTCATTATCATGGCTTGGCTTCTGGAACACATATCGAGGAAGGCAGGCCATTTGGGAAAGGCAGGTCTGCCCAAGGAAAATGTCTGTCCTGGGTCAATTGTTGTGATGTCAAGGCTTTCCTTCGTTTTCTTTTTTCACAGTTTGGCAGATGGTGTGTCGCCAGGTTGTACGATCTGTGGCTAAAGCGGACCACTGTCGACGGTCAATGTGACAGGCACTGAGGGATTTCTTCAGAGTCCTTGTACCTGTTTTAGGGCGCCCCTCAATCACAGTGGTCAGTGGAGAATTCCCCGTACAGCTCAGTCTTGGGCAGGCAGTGGTCCTCCATCCTTGACACATACCCATCCCAGTGCAGAAGTGTCTTCAACAGCATGGCCTCGATGCTAGGTGACCTCTCCTTTTATTCTTCTTTGATGTTGTTCGACTGCGTTTGATGACGACCATAGCTAACAGGGAGAGGTGGGGGGAGGTGTAGGAGTAAAGGAAACGTCCTTTGTTTAGGTCATTCTCTACGCAGAAAAGGCTGCTTGGGTCGCCAAAATATGTCTTCTCTGGTGTCAATATGGAATAACCACATACCTGAACTGCCTATAGGATTGGAAGTTTGGCTTCCAGTGTTATCTTTCACCTGCCATTTTGCCCCTTTCTAATCGCTGCAGGGTTTGTTGAATGGTCCGAAGAGGTGGGGGCTGATCGTGTCATTCGAGATTGCCCAGTGGAGGTTTTAGGTGAAGTGCGGTGTGCGCCGTACTGGCCCCACCCTTTACATCTGTCATGGCCAATCAGACGGTGGCAGCGCGGTCCTCAGGTAATGAATTTTACTTCAGAGTGACCATCTCCAAGGCAGTTGCCACTCATGGGTAAGAAGCTGTCTCCCCTGTGAAGTAACCAGGATGTGTCCAGCTTCCTCCTCCTCCGCCTCGTCTGCTGTCGAGAGAAGTCCAGCCAGTGTGGATTTCGAGGGTTTGAAGTCAGTGAGCCCAGACCACCCAATCCACTTATCCAACTGGGCACTCGGTCTCACCCATTACAAACTCAACAGAAACAGGCCCACCACGTGAAGGTGTTGTCATGGGAACTTTTCTGGAGGAGACGCTGTACGCCAGGGCTTCCTCCCTGGACGTGATCCCACAGTGCTCACGTACACCTGTGGAGGTGACGCGGACTGTTGCACGCATGACATGTAAGACACTTCACTGCCCTTTGACTGAGTGGGATGTCCAGCCACAGACCTCACAGAGCTCCAGCGATCTGTATGCAACCACTTTCAACTGTATTCTTTCTTCTGTGTGTACGTTGTGACGTATTATTTCATCACACTGGCTTGGACACTTCTCTTAGCATCTGATAGTCTTGTGTAGCCTGTTCTGACGTCTGTCGTCTCTAGGCCCTAGCTAACTGCTGTGCAGCGTCATTAGTTTTGCTAAGTAAAGTTGCTGCCATCGCTAGTTGCACATAGCAAAGAGAACACAACTTGGACAAATTAAAGACGGTTTGCTTCTTTCTCCAGTGTATTGTTTTAAACAGATAAAACAGTGTCTTTGCGTCTGGCTGTCACTATCTGACTCCGGAACGATAAGCAATTGGAAAAAAAAAAAAAAGAAAGACCCAGAGCGCTCAGGCCGTACTCACGTTGAACGAGAACTCGGCACCCAGAAATGAAAGATAGAGAAAAACAACTTTTCACGTGAACTCGTACAAGGGACAAACAATGGTTAAATCGCCCTCACCCTTTTCCCTCCTAAAAGTAATAGTAAAATAGTAAAATAATAGTGAAATGATATATTTTCCGCTTACTCAATAATAACTGATAATAAGAAAGGGGGAAACACACCCACTCACTCAGTCTCGCACACTTTCAGACAGACGGAAGACTCAGACTAAGCCTAGTGTCCATTTCAATTGTCCATTTGGAGTTTTGGATGACGAGGCGGGTTCTGTGGGCGTAGACTGCAGTGATGGTGTAGGATGGCAAAGAGTCCAGAACTTGCTTCAACAAGTTCACTCCCTGGTTGTTGCCCAGCGTGCAGATCGGTCTTCCTCATGTGTTCTATCTCGGAAACAAACCTGATTCTGAAACTGGCTCCCAGAGACTAATTGATTCAACAACGCAATTGCCAAGCCACCTTAAAACTACGTATCCCACATTATGGCATAATATTTGATAGCGATCAATATACTTGTGCTTCGTTATATGTTGATGTGTGTTTTTCTGTTATCCCTTTATATGTTGTAACCATCATGCTTGTGTCGTTGCTACTTAGTATTGTGCAGTGTTGATCCCAAACAGGGCGGGGGATGGATGTAGAAAATTACAGAGAGAGAGAGAGAGAGAGAGAGAGAGAGAGAGAGAGAGAGACGCTTTTTTTGACGCTTTGCTTTGATGTTTTACTGTCATTGACTGTACGAGAGAGAGAGAGAGAGAGAGAGAGAGAGAGAGAGAGAGAGAGAGAGAGAGAGAGAGAGAGAAACGCTGCTTATGTATTAACCTCGGAAATAATGAATTAATTTTGTCTTATTAGTCTTCTCTCGCTCTCCCCCACTTTTTCACACACACACGCCCTCCAGACCTATTTATCACTTTCCTGTCAACCTGTCAATATATTTGTGTGTGTGTGCGTGTGTGTGTGTGTGTGTGTGTGTGTGTGTGTGTGTGTGTGTGTGTGTGTGTGTGTGTGTGTGTGTGTGTGTGTGTGTGTGTGTGTGTGTGTGTGTGTGTGTGTTCTTCGTCATGCATGCTTATCCACAGGTACGTTATTCTTTCGTAACTAAATGCACATACACTTTATAATAGGTGTAAATTAACAAGGACAGTTTCCTGAAATATCAATCCTCGAAAAATCAATTTCTCTCATAATCGTAAAAAATAGTTGTGAGGAGTGATGGCCTAGAGGTAACGCATCCGCCCAGGAAGCGAGAGAATCTGAGCGCGCTGGTTCCAATCACGGCTCAGTCGTCGGTATTTTCTCCCCCTCCACTAGACCTCGAGTAGTGGTCTGGATGCTAGTCATTCGGATGAGACGATAAACCGAGGTCCCATGTGCAGCATGCACTTAGCGCACGTAAAAGAACCCACGGCAACAAAAGGGTTGTCCCTGGCAAAATTGTGTAGGAAAATCCACTTCGATAGGACAAATAAAACTGCACGCAGGAAAAAATACAAAAAAATGGGTGGCGCTCTCAGTGTAGAAACGCGCTCTCCGTGGGGAGAACAGCCCGAATTTCGCACAGAGAAATCTGTTGTGACAACAACAAAAAATAAAAATAATGATAAAAAAAGAAAGAAAAAGAAAGAGGATAACATGTGCGGGTAACAACCTAACAACTCTTTCGTTGTTTTAAAATAAATTTGCAAAGGTTTAAAAGGGAAATGTAAAAAAAAACAAGAGAGGCAAGGCCTTCAAGACTCACTGGTGATAAATTAGGTCCCCTAGCATTAATTACAGGGTAATTTCCCTTTTTTACTATCTGCACCAAAACGTTTGCAAAATAAATAAAATCTCCATGCTTAGCAAAAGAAGTTCCTGTTTGAACAAAAAATGATAATAATGACTCCTCTTGTTGTTGTGTCAGAATAAGAGGTCAAAGTGCCAAGTTTAGAGAATACAAAAAATATAAATATAACAGTAAATGCAGTTTGCATATAATTAGGCTTCTTTTTTTTATTTTTTTGTGCCCATCCCAGAGGTGCAATATTGTTTTAAACAAGATGACTGGAAAGAACTGAATTTTTCCTATTCTTATGCCAAATTTGGTGTCAACTAACAAGGTATTTGCAGATAAAATGGCAATGTTAATGTTTACCACGGACCCACACACACACACACGCACACACACACACACACACACACAGACAACCGAACACCGGGGTTAAAACATAGACTCACTTTGTTTACACAAGTGAGTCAACAAAGTAGTTACGGAAATCCTTCAAAAACTTTATGGCATGCGATCAAGAAACACTGATCAAAGATCAGTGGTGTTTTCAATCATAGCCGGGAGAGTCACAATCCAAAGACTTCCCAGTACAGTCCTTGATGTATGAAATAAAGAATAGGAGGAACAGACGATAATAAAATTCACTATAAAAAGGGAACAGCGATACCAACAGATTACCTTGAAAATGATTTACCTTTGTGCCTTATGCTTGGGGATCCGAAAAGGATGCAGGGGAATCATAAACGTATGCTCAGCACGAGTGGGAAAATGTATGTAATGGCCTTTACTTGGATCTCCGAAGAGATGCTGTATGCCACTGGTTGACCAAACCATAATCATGCAGCTCAGTTGAGAGAAAAGCAAGTGCAAGTAAAAACGAGAGGACTCTTCTGCTATTTCAAGATAACTTTGGAAAGATTAAAACTGGAAATGTGAAATAATAATTTTAATAAAAATAATTATGGAAATCCTTCAGAGTGCAATTGGGGGCTATTTGATTTCTCTCTGAGGGAGAGAGCCAATTGCATGCCTGATAGGACTGCAGTTTCCTCCCCTGTGGACTCTCCATATAGCCTGGCACTGGCAACACACACACACACACACACACACACACACACACACACATATATATATATATATATATATATATATATATATATATATATATATATATATATGGGGTAAGGGGTAGTTCACGATTTCTAAACATGTAGTTACAAATTTGAAAACCCTTACACATTCCAAGAATTTGAATGTCAGTCCTCGCATGGAGATTTCATCATGCAACTCGCTATTTGAGCTGTCATTTTCTTGTTTGTTTCTTGTTGTTGTTGTTTCTTGTTTGTTTGTTGTTTTTTTTGTTTGTTTTTTGTTTTTGTTTTTTTGTTGTTGTTGTGTTTGGTTTGTTTTTGTTTTTTTGAAATAAAGACTGTTCTCGTTTGTCACCAAGTATTGTTTCAGTTATATCCCAATGGAGCTGTGAAAATGAGAGAAGCGTAGAGAAGGGACACATTAGGCCCCCACAAGGAAGAAGTATGGTTACACGTTATCAGAGAAAAGGGACATAATTCGAAGCATATGCTGCTCGAAGTAACCATCAGCATGTACACATATTGAATTAGGGGTACCGAGAAGTATCAGTATCAGTAGCTCAAGGAGGTGTCACTGCGTTCGGTCAAATCCATATACGCTACACCACATCTGCCAAGCAGATGCCTGACCAGCAGCGTAACCCAACGCGCTTAGTCAGGCCTAGAGAGAGAGAGAGAGAGAGAGAGAGAGAGAGAGAGAGAGAGAGAGAGAGAGAGAATGAATAAATAAATTAAATAAATAGATAAATAAAAAATAATAGATAAATATATAAAAAATACTACTACTACTTTTATGCATGCATGCATGTGTGTGTGTGTGTGTGTGTGTACACTCAGCAACAATGGCAGGAAGAAATGTGAAACACAAATAGCATTTCTGAGTTGGCGAGGTCCTTCAAAGAAGAGCTTTTGTTTATAAATGCTGGTTTTGTATGAGTGTGTTAAGTAAGTGGGCAGCAGCAACAAAAGATTCACTTTGGTTTCTTATTAGTTTTTGTTGTCCAAGTGTGTGTGTGTGTTTTATTTGTGTGGTTTTGTTTGTTTGTTTGTTGTTTTGTTTGTTTGTTGTTGTTGTTTTTTTTTTAATGTATCTATGGTTTCTACGCTGATTTCAATGGAGACACGATCCATGTCTGCAGCTTGTGCAGCGTGTATGGACTTTTCCCTTCACCATATTTTCAAATGCTGTTCGTATGTTCCCGAGCTCTCACTGGTGCTGTGATCATGGAGCACAACGTTGTTTCTCACGTGTGTTGGATGATCAATACTGGAGTGATACATCAAAGGAGCAAGAGAAGCCAAGCCTTGCACAACCCACGTGTAACTCTACTGAGTTTGCCACATAAATCGCTCTTAGATGAATAACACATGCAGATAAATCTTTTATTTTTCCCGGGATTTGTCAGTGCTGAATGACTGGAGTTCCCCAGTTTGTTGTGGCAACGTTCCGATATTGTTGTCATTTACGTTTATTGTGACTAATCAATTAAATGCTTGTAGAACAATGAAAGGAAATGGAATTAGAATGAATATCGGCATGTCTGCAGCTAACATTAAATGAAGCGATCAAAACATATTTTACGCGAGTCTGATTTCATAATCTGTTCAAAGCAACAGGTGGTCCCAGTTCATCCGACATCATGGAACGTTTGCTTCAGGTGCAGATACTTGCGTAATTTGTACACACACACACACACACACACACACACACACACACACACACACACACACACACACACACACACACACACACTTTGTTGAATGTAGACCAAAATCTCTTCATTCAGTGTAAAGGTGTTTGATATAATCAATCAAATTAAATTATTGCAGGCATTTTTTTCCTGAACAGGCAAGCCGTGATTTCAACATAGTCAATATTTTTTCTTCCCGTTCTTGCTGCCCCCACTGAGTTTTGATAGTCCACATGAAAAGAAGTGGGTTGAGAGCAGAGTTGAATGGTAACACAAATACAACCATGGTGTCATGTATCTGATCCAAACCAGCAACACCATGTGAATTCATTACCGTAACCAGTCCGAATGCAAGCCAGCAAACGGCATCTGTCACAGTCACTTTTCCCATCGCGTGGACTGAAGAATACACTGGTCTCTGTGTGGGGTTCAGCGCTATTCTGTATTTTGGTGTTCGTCTGGAGATGAGAGCCAGGCCAGCTACAATCGTTATGCACAATGTAGAATTGATTCCCACAAGAACCGTAAACCACTTGAACTCTTGTCTGGGATGATACTTCTCAAATAAAGCCAGACGACACAGACCAGACTGACCAGTAAGTCCAAGGTGTGACAGTTCAGGAAGAAATGGAATTAATGCAAACAAGATTCCGACGATCCACATAACTGTACACACTGTAGTTGTTAGGGGTCTATTGAATCTCCATCCATGTTCAGTGAAATAAAGGACAATAATGTGATACAATGTAATCAACCAGATGATCAACACTGATACTGCACTGGAAAGAAAGGAAAGAAATCCAGCCACCTTGCAAACAGAACTATTTGTCCACGTTTTTTCAGCCTGGATGTATTGTCCATGAAGTACGCGGTTTGCAACCAAAACAATAACTACGTGATTTCCCATACATGTATTTGCTAACTGCAAATGGGCAATGGCCATCAGAAAATTACTTTCAAACACCATCTTCACTGCAGGAGAAGTTATGATACAGACAAGATTCCCTATAACGGCAGAGAAGGCAATGACCCAAAAGAAAATTTCGTACAGTCCTGTTGGAATCAGTGTTGTACAAGGAGAGAATACAGTGTGAGGAGCAGAACACTTTATTTCACGTGAGTGTTTAGGAAGTACATTTGTACAACAAAACCTATAGTTTGAAGAAAAGATACGTTTTAAATGTTTTGACCCTGAGAATAAATCAAATGGAAATTTACTGACAGAATTCCCCACTATATCTAGCTCCTGAAGCTTTGGCATATTCTTTATACCTGTTTGTCCAATGATTTCAACACCACAAAATGATGTATTCAAAATACGAACGTGAGGTAAATATACTGATGAAACACTATAAAGAATATTGACACGCGTTTTTGATACGTCCACATGTCTCAGTTTATAATGAATATACTTTGTCACTTTACTCGTCAGTTTGCCGAGAAAATTGTTTTGTAGGCACAGAATTCTTAAATTTGGCATTTCGCGAAAGACAGACATGTCCACAGTCCTCAAATAGTTATTGGAAAGATCAACATACTCCAAGTTGATAAATTTAACTCGTGAAATGTTGGAGAGGAAACACTGGGACAGAATCAAATGGACCATGTATGTATTTTTATCAAAATCAGTCAGTGACATGTTGGAACCTGTTGCATCCAAGTATCGCAGTTCAGGGAACAGGTCAGAAGGAAATGGACTGATACACAGGAAAACATGACCCTGACACAGACAAGGCTCAGGACAGGTCCTGTCACACATCAGTTCATCATCACGCTGTGGACACTGACCCCAGCCATCACACAGATGATCGCCGTGCACACAAACTCTGGAATCTCGACATCGGTAGAAACCAGGACACGTTTCTGTCTCACAGTCTTGTTCGTCTTCTCCATAAACACAGTCAAAATATCCATTACATCGAGTGTAGACAGGGAGACAATACAACCACTCAGTTTTACAGCGATAATGACTGGAAAGACACGATTCATCAGCTGTCATCACCTGCTGAGTGAAGTAGCCTGTTCCATCCAGAGTCACATGAAACTGTTGCTTTTCGTCTTCCTCTTTGGTCGGAGCCAGGTAGGTATGGTCGTCAGGACATTCAACCTCATCTGAGTCATCCAAACAATCTGAGTATTGGTTGCAACGTTGGCTGAGCAATACACATTGACCATTAGAGCACAGAAAACCAGGACATGAAGGATGATCACAGAATGACTCATCACTACAATCAGGACAATCCTGTCTGAAGTCACACACAAGAGTGTGATGCACTGTAGTGACCCCATCATCACATGCAAACATGGCTTTGGTATGTGCAATTCTTCTAGGAAGAAAAGCATCCAGCTTTTGTGAGTGGCTCACGTTCATGACAACGAAATGTTTTAGCTGCTGACAGTGGCTCTTTAAGTCACATAATAAAAATACATGTGTTACGTGATTGTCTGATCGAGCCAGTAAAGACTGTCTTGTGCGATTCAAGATGGATTTGGGTAGGTGTAAGTCAGCAATAAGCTGATGTGAGTGAAGCGTTTCATGGGACTGTGATTGTACTTCACACATTGCTGAGTGAATGAAACTTGTCAGGCACCACATTTCTGTTGGACGAAAGTCACAGTATCCTACCACAAGCCTCGTTGGTGTGTACCAAGGATTGAATACAAAGTGATTGATATTGTAAATCATGGTACTATCTGACCATTTACGGAACATGCTGTACATCAATGGCACTGAGTCCCAACCCGACATGTAACCTAAAATCACTTCAAAATCCTGATAGTTCTTAAAAACTAACAGAAGATCTATCTTTTCCTGCAATGTTTTTACTGACGCAAGTCTTCCACCCATTCTCTGACACTCATATGTAAGTACAACCAGTGACGTATCAGTATCTCCCAAGACTAAATGAAAACACTTGTGTCTTGAAGCCACCAGTCCCTGGCAGTCAGGACTGCTGAAGGGACAGTGTTCTGTTTCGTCCCTTCCGTCTTCACACTCTGGCTTCAGATTGCAGTGAACGTGATCTTGGAAAAGGGAGTAGTAATCTTCAGTGCAGTTGAACAATCCTCTGGACAACTGCACGTGTCCAAAGTGCTCAGGAAGAGCAGACACATAAATCTTCAGACCACCAGAACTGGAAATCTGTACTTTTACTTTAAGGTAGGATGTGTAAAGAATTGCTGATGACGTAAGATGCTCAAGGCACACATGCTGAACATTTTGATGGGTTGCAGTTTGTTTTGTGTATATTAGTTTTATGAAAGAAACGTCGAATACTTCACGCATATAATAATCATCAACCTGTTGATTGCTAATCATAATAACATATTTAGAAGGTACCCGCCATTCCTTAATGACATATCTATTCATCATGTGTATCATATGTGGTGTTATTATAAAACCAGAATAGTTCATGATATATTTTACAAAAATACCTTGTTTTGTTCCATCGATAACAAAGTTTATCAGAGGCTTGTTTTTGTGTAGAATACACATACTGTGTGTTGGCGACAGAACAAATACTTCTTTAAGTGTGTGATAACTGCATTTTAATTTATATATGTTGTTCCATTGAACATTCATTATTTCAGTTCTCCAGTGCCTGGAATCACACCAGTACGTCAGCCGTTGGACAAGAGCACGTGCATACATACCCCGTGGAGCCACCACGTGCAGTTTACAGAAAGTGGTGAAACCACCACACACCCCGTATATCACCCCCTGGTGTGCTGTGTATTCCGGCAAGTTGTTCTCACAGTCTGACACACTGACCTGCAGGATGGTGGTGTTTGTGTTGTTTTGGTTTATGAGGTATTCTACACCTGGACACGTGTCGTTGATCTTCAGGGGACCAGCTGTGGTGAACATGTGTGTGTTGTTCATGCTCCACTGAGGTGTGAGTGTGCCAGCACTGACAAACAGGAGACAGTACTTCAGTCCACAAACCAGTGACATCCAAGTGGACGGGACGTGTACACTGCTGGCTCTGGTGAATCTTACAGCTGGTATACGATCCATTGCAGTCTTTTGCTAGAGTATGGATGATACGTTAATTTTAAAGTTGCCTGATAAGATTGTCAAATTTAGTTCGATACAACTTGTGTTGCCCAGAATTAAAAAGTTGTCTCAAATACTTGAGATTTGATCACAGCTGTTGCACTATTTCCAGAGTTACCTGATCTACATAACTGAAATAAGAAATTCGTATTGTTGATATTGACAATGACTGTGACGGCCATGGTGATGATGATGATGGTGTCATAGCAGCAGCAGCAGGATTAGTAGTTGTAGTCACCTCCATGTCGCATACAAAGGTGGACTTTTGGTGTTTAAAGTATCAAATATGTCTTCTGCATCAACATTGTAATCCTGGTATGACAGTGTTTGTTGCTGACTTCCCATCAGAAAGCAGAGAGTTGTACCGGCAGTAACACAAACCTTTCTATTTGTCTTTTCCCAACCAGCTGTATGGTTCACTTCTACTCGGCTCGCCTGATCCCCTCGGTCACAGTATGTCTTCAGTGAACACACTTCTCTGTGAGTTTTCAATCTTGTTTTT
The DNA here is from genome assembly GCF_041734735.1 of Babylonia areolata. Lineage (NCBI taxonomy): Eukaryota > Metazoa > Mollusca > Gastropoda > Neogastropoda > Buccinidae > Babylonia > Babylonia areolata. The sequence goes on along the minus strand of NC_134898.1, from coordinate 3,135,839 downwards.
ATCAATGACTACAGATATGGTTTGTCAGTCACAGTTGGCTTCATAGCGCCCTGCATTCTTCCTGTCCTTCTTGCTGAAGGAAACCATCCATCGTAATGTAGATGGCGGAGCAGAATGTCTGCTGTTTTCTTTGCATTTTCAGAGGCAGAACTAGACAGGATCAACAACATACGGTCAGAGTTTACCTGCAGGACCTTCGCATTTGCGTGTTTCCAGTCGAGTGATCTGTATTCCAGTCAGCACTGAAGAGGCAATGGGAGGTGTGTATGCTACATGTACACTTCCTGCTTGTGATGATGGGGTAGAGGTGGTATAGTGCAGCTCCAGTAGTCATGTCTGCTGGTGGTTCCTGCTCCATAATGGCAAATGCACATTGGTCTACAGTCATTGAGGTATCTCCGTATGGCGAGATCTCCTGTCCCACAGTGTTCAACATGACACATCAGTCCCACTCTCTTTCTTCAGTCCATTCACAACACATCGTTACCTCTTCTGGATCTCTGGAATGTCTTCAGAATGTCTGGATGGAAACATTCCTTCACCTCCCACGTCAGTGGTCAGCGTCAAGTTCGTCTTCAGCTGGGTAAGATCCTTTCCCAATCATATGTAACTTGTTTGCTCTTGTTGGTATGGGCCTGAGTGTTTTGTTGGGAACTTTAATAGTTCGAAACTCTTAGTCTTTGTCGTAATCATTGTCATCTTTGTCATGAAATCGTGACTCATGAAAAGCATTTCAGATATCTAGTTCTGTAAGTCACAAACGTGCTCCCGAATATTCTTCGCTTCTTCTGTCCCCTTGTTAGTGCATGTGTCAGCGATGAAATCACTTTCTCCATTTGGTCACCGAACGAAACGTGTCTGAAAAGGCGAGAACCCAGTTGATTGGCCCGTTAATTCTCAGCACGCGAAAGAAAAAGCAGGCAAATATCTGTTTGGGATTTCTCAAGACAGTTTTTGTAAACTGGTTTGCGAGTCCAACAAAACCAATTCAAATGCATCATTTTACACACAAGTTATGGAAAGGGATCCACAATGCTATTATAAAGGTACTGTAGCAACTGGTTAAACATCTTTGAGGTGGACTGAGAATACGTAATGCAGTGCCATTCTGTATGGTAAAGTGCTGGTTTATTCATTTTACGGTGATCTGTAAGCAAATTATCAGTGAACAAAATATGTTATCTATCAAAAGAATAAAGATTTAAGCAACTGGAGTATTGAGTTTGGCAAACACATAATACAAAACATTACAAGCATAAATGATAATAATAAAATAGTAGTTGCGCGTAATATTTCTTTGAACTCAAAAGATCAAAGGCAGAAAGTCAATTTTCAGAAGCTGAACAGTTCCGTCAGCAGTGGTAACTCTTGTACAGAGACAGAGAAAGGGAGTGTGGTGTGTTCTGTTTCTTCACCTGCAGGCTGTATTCTTGTCATGACGGCCCCATTTCATGATTCTCCTTGTGTGTGACCATTGTATTGGCCTGGACGTAACAAAACCCTCTGAACTGCCTCTGTAATGACACCAGTATCTGACAAAAGACAGTTGGACTCCAGTGACATATACTTCTGTACCTGGTAACACAGAACCTGTCTTTCTATATTTTTCATGACATAAGAACAATGGTATTAATGTTCTGCATTCAGAACATTGTCTGACTGTGAACAAGACACAAACTCTGAAGAAAACAC
>NC_134898.1:3071647-3129147 GCF_041734735.1 Babylonia areolata | reverse complement strand
CACTACTGTACACCTGCAAAACTTGGATAGTGTACCAACGACATGCCAAGAAGCTGAACCACTTCCACACAACATGCCTCAGGAAGCTACTGAAGATCAAGTGGCAAGACAGGACCCCAGACACAGAGGTGCTCGCAAAAGCCACCCTTCCCAGCATCTTCACCATCCTGATGCAGTCCCAGCTTCGCTGGGCTGGACACGTGGCGCGCATGCCAGACCATCGGCTGCCCAAAAGGCTCTTCTATGGCGAGCTGCAACAAGGGAAGAGATCACACGGAGGTCAGAAGAAGCGCTTCAGAGATACTCTGAAAGTCTCTCTTAAACCGTTTGATATCAACCCTGACTCCTGGGAGGAATCTGCAGTGGACCGTGACAAATGGCGCGCTGCTGTGCACAAAGGCGCCAAGTTGTGCGAGGCCAACAGGACTGCAGCAGCTGTTCAGAAGAGGCAGGCCAGAAAGTCACGGGCAAACAAGCTCCCTGACAATGATATGCCTGTCTTTGTCTGCCCCAACTGTCAGCGAACATTTCGTGCGCAGATTGGACTATTCAGCCATCTGCGCATTCACAGATAGATTCATGAGCATCCTCCCCCCCACCCCACCACCACCCTCCCCCCATCCCCCAACTGGATGACAACGATGGTCATCATCGATCTCGATGGACACACCACCACCATCGACCTCAGCGTCTATGCTCCATACCATATAACATTGTTTCGTTGGTATTACTTTTGGAATTATTGTAAAGCGCCTTGAGCATTGGAAGGTGCTATAAAAATTTTCATTATGATTATTATCACACAATCAATAGCAGAATGCATATCTGGATCAGAAAGTCTAAAACTCGTAATTTCCCATTGCACTCTCTCTCTCTCTCTCTCTCTCTCTCTCTCTCTCTCTCTCTGTGTGTGTGTGTGTGTATGCTGGGTGGAGAGAGTGTGTGCATGTGTATGGATATGAATGTATGAATGCGTTGGTTTTATTACTTTTTACGATGTTAATGATGATGATGGTGATCATTCTTCGTTGTAGTAGCAGTAAATGTAGCAGTGTTAACAAAATTATTATTTTTGTGTCGTTATCATTAATGTTGTTATTGTTGTTGTTGTCTCAAGGACAGATTGGAAGACTGGGCCATGCCTAAAATCTTTATCCTTGAGTAATAAAGTTTTTTGAATCTCTCTCTCTCTCTCTCTCTCTCCTTCTTCTTCTTTCATCCATTCACTCTTTCTTTCTATTTCTCTTTTTAGTTATTTTATCATTCTCCTTTCAGTCAGTTTTCTTTTTCTTTTCTTGGATCATTTCTTTTTCTTTCTTTCTTTCATTTAACTGTTTCCTGTGTGCTTCTTTGCTTCTACACGTGAGGTATAAAAGCTAACCCACATCATTCTCCTATGTGTATTTATCATCTGTCTGTTATTTCAATGTTCACATTAAACCTGGTGAATCAGAAGACCTTTCCATGGTGATGAAGTCATTATCATCAGGGTATATCACTGTGAGAAAAAATTCAAGTGACAGTGATCCTGATTATTTGTGGAAAAGCATACCAGTGCCAGCTAAAAACGTGATCATGGTCAGTTACAAACGAAAGACGGAAGGGGAAGTAAATGTCGCACTGTTTGGTCATTCCAATTATCAAAACCAGTCAGCCAATATTTTCATAAAGAAAAAGGAGATCTGGAGCACAGTTTCACCCGATTCTGATTTTGCCCACTTATTTAATTTCACACAAATCAGTGTTCAGCTCAAGAGAAAGTCGTGTGATAGCACAGATTGCTTCAGACTTTTCTTTTCATTTTTTTCTGATGATAAACTGCCTCTCAAGACATTGGATGGTTTTTGGAACTGTTCTGTGGAGCATTACACCCAGTTCCATCACCACCTGGCGTGTAACCTGAAGACAGAGTGTGAAGATGGACAGGATGAAACAGGTCAGTGTCCCTACAGCAGTCCTCAGTGCCATGGAAAGATAGCATTATGTAACCGTTGCTACACAATAGTTGACAGTCTTCGTGGATTTGCTAGTGATGAAACAGATCACAATAAGAGAGCTGACGACTACTGTAATTCATTAGGGGGCAAGCTACGTATACCGGTGTGTACCAATAACGTTTTTGTTACAATATTAAACAAGGCAAAGATACATCCAGGGAGGTTGAGATACCTCTGGACTGGCTTGTTTACTGATGATAGATCGTTACCATGTATGTACATATATAGTGTGTCACATGAAGATATGACTGTCATTCATCATTATTTTGGTTTTAAATTTAAATACTATTTAGAATCGAAGAGATGTCTTTATACTAAGCATTGGTCATCAGTCTTAACTGATGACTTTTGCACATCTCGTAGACGTACAGCATATTCCTTTGGAGCGTTTTGTGAATTCATGGAAAATCAGACTGAGAAAATCCTTCATCATTCAAGGATGATTCCTTTGAGCAGCACTGAGTTTTCACTGCCCATGGGACGTCAGTCTATGACGATGTGCCATGATGGTCAAGTAACACATACATTTCTTCTGTGTGGTTCCAACCCGTATAAACTGTGTAGTCAAAAGCAGACGTTTTGTACTTTTACTGGCAGTCTGTCATACAGAGAAAAGTTTCGTTCGTCAGGATACCATGTAATTTCAATCCCGGTATTTACATGCCATGATCAGTTCACAATGTTCTCTTATAGCTTGGTGTGTGATTTCATAGCTGACTGCCCAGACAGGACTGATGAATCCTTCTGTAAATATCCTCCTTGTGTCAACACGTTTAGCTGTGCTGATAAGCAATGTGTGTCCTTTGACAAGATATGTGATTATTCCTTCCACTGTGAAGACAAATCTGATGAAAAGAACTGTGAACATTTTAGATCCAGAAAATTTTCACAGCCAAGTATTCCATCGCCTGCTCAGGTTACTTTTGATGGTGTCAAATACTTTATCTCCACCCCAATGAATTCCACTGAGGCCTGTCCTGATACCCACTATCGTTGTCCTGGTAAGCTCAATGACTGTCTGCCTGTCTACACACGATGCAACGGAATGTACGATTGTATTGACCACCAGGATGAAGAGGGGTGTGAGGAAATGAAATGTCCAGGACTTTTTCGATGCAGATTTTCAACAATATGTTTGCACAAAAACTTCATATGTGATGGCTGGCCTCACTGTCCAATGAAAGATGACGAATTATCGTGTGACATAGCATGCCCTGTGAACTGTCTGTGTCAAGGTCACACATTTCTGTGTCTTTACTATTTCTCTGCAGGGCTCTTTCCTCAGCTCCGTTACTTGGATGCTACAGGTTCCGGAATGACGTTCTCTGACGTCAGTAACAACACTCTCCTCATTGGCGTGGTTTTTGCACACTGTTCTATTTCCTTCTTGTCGAAATCAAAATTAGCAAATTTAAGGTTTCTTGATCTCAGTGGTAACAAACTGCAGAATATCAACCTGACTTCTTTTCTCAACTTAGAAAATCTCCAAGCAGTGTCTCTGTCTCACAATCCTCTGATTTCCCTCCACAGTAGTCTCTCCTCTGTCAACCAACATAGTGCACTCACCGTGGTTGATCTGTCACACACCACACTGACAGTGTTAGACACTACAGTCTTCTCCCTGTTTCCACGCATACAGAAACTGAATTTAACTTTCACTTCAGTTCATACAATTAGCCCTGCTGGGTTCCACTTCATACCACAGTTAACTGAACTTTACTTGGATGGCAGTCCTGTGAAAACGTTTCCACCTGACGTATTTAAAGACCTTTCCAGTTTCAAATTCATATCCACACAAAACTATAAATTCTGCTGTCGTGAAATACTCCCACATCAGTTTGATGAATCCTCATGCATTGCACCGAGAGATGAAATTTCTTCATGTGAAGATTTGTTGAGATCATGGACATACCGAGTGTTTTTGTGGCTGATCGCTTGTCTGTCAGTGACTGGTAACGTCTTCTGTTGCTGTGCACGTTTGTTTATGAAACGTATGGCATCTTCAAGTACCTTTGGTGTGTTTGTCACCAACCTTACAGTGGCTGATTTTCTGATGGGTGTCTACATCACTGCTATTGGGGTGGCTGATGAAAGGTACCGTGGACAATACCTTCACAATGATGACAAATGGAAAAACAGTGTGACCTGTAAAACAGCTGGCTTTTTATCTCTGTTGTCCAGTGAGGTGTCAGCTTTGATCATATGGTTCATTACTCTGGATCGCTTTCTTGTTCTTCGCTTTCCTTTTAGCACCATGAGGTTTGGCCAGACATCAGCAGCAGTGGCCTGCCTGTTGACATGGCTGGTTGGTTTGGCATTAGCCTTGTTACCGTTACTCCCAATTACGTCACATTGGGAATTTTACAGCCAGACAGGTATGTGTGTCCCTTTGCCAGTCACAAGACAGGATTTCAGGGGAAGATACTATTCTGTCTGCATTTTAATCATTCTTAATTTTATTCTTTTCTTATTCATCTCTGCTGGCCAGGCGTTCATCTACTGGTCCATACAGGACAATGCTTTAAAAACTAATTCTACAAAAGTGTCACAGGATATGACCATAGCACGACGTCTGATCACCATTGCTGTAACAGATTTCATGTGTTGGTTTCCCATTGGTTTGTGTGGAATATTGGCACTGGCTGGTATTCCCATTCCTGGAGAAATGAATGTGGCCCTGGCTGTATTTGTTTTACCTTTAAACTCAGCTCTAAATCCTTTCATGTATACGTTCAATACTTTGGCGGAAAAGAGAAGAAAAAATGTGGATGCAAAACTTCTGAAATGGCTCGATTGTAATGCAGATTTGGTTATTAATTACACCCATTGCTTGGAGTAGTCTTAAGATGTGGAGTCCTTTTTTCTGTAAGAGTTATATGACATAAATGCATGCATGTAGTGGGTGTAATGTGTCCGTGTATGATAGATGCCCGTGCATTTTTATGTTTGTGTAAATGTGCTTCATGTACAGTATGTTCGTACTCCGACACAAATTCCTACACTCTTTAACTGGTGACCTGTTGTTCAAGGATTTCCGAGATGGTGACAAAGTCGCTCCAGCTGATGTTTAGGATGGTTTGAAGGCAGCGTTATGTATTTGTATTTCTCTTTCTTTGTCACAACAGATTTCTCTGTGTGAAATTCGGGGTGCTCTCCCGAAGGAGAGCACGTCACTACATGGAGAGCACCATCCATTTTTTGGTATTTTTTCCTGCATGCAGTTTTGTTTTTCCTATCAAAGTGGATTTTTTAACAGAATTTTGCCATGAACAACCCTTTTGTTGCCGTGGGTTCTTTTACGTGCGCTAAGTGCATGCTGCACACGGGACCTCGGCTTATCGTCTCATCCGAATGATGGAAACGTTCAAGAAGTCGCAGTTGTTAGCGATAAGTGACCCACAATTTGGAGCCAAAGAGGAGGGTGGTCAGAATGTCTCTGTACACACTGATCTCCACACCTTTTTCACATGATTGTTGTTCCTGACTCGTTTGTGGAGTCTGCCAAAAAGCGCTATTTGCTTTTGCAAATATATTGTCAATTTCTTTATTGCTTTCGGTGTATAACGATACTGTGTACCCCAGGTAGTTGAACTGGTGGACCCTCTTCACCTGTGTTTCACAGATGGTGATGTGAGGAGGATGGTAATCATCTTGAGGTGCAGGCTGGTGGAGAACGTCCATCAATTTCAGGATGACTTCCTACCCACCTACCAACCTCTTTTGTTTAGCTGTTTACTCATTTATGTATTCATTCAACATTCTTATTTTATTTTGTTATTTCATTTTCCCTCAAGGCCTGACAAAGCGTATTGGGTTACGCAGATGGTCAGGCATTTGCGTAGCAGATAAGGTGTAACGTACATGTATTTGTCCGAGTGCAGTGACAACTCTTTGAGCAACTGAAAAGAGCTGAACTGAACTCAGGACAACTTCCAGTCCGAAGAGCTCGGCAGCCTGTGCAAAGCCGGATGTTATGCACTGAGGGCTGTTTCTGTGTGTGCAACAAGGACAGCACCATCAGGATGCTATGCACTGAGGGCTGTTTCTGTGTGTGCAATAAGGGCATCATCAGCAAAATGAAACTCAGGGAGTAGTTGCTCCGCTGTCTTAGTTTGGGCCTGTAGGTGCCTCACTTTGAAAGGACTGTATCAGTGTGGCATCAGATGTAGATAGATACCGTCCGCGTCATCAAGGTCTCCTATGGCCCCATGGAGCATCATGCTGAAAGAGTCTGTGTGAGAACGCAATGTTGTTTTACTGTTTTCTATGGGGAAAGGCTCTGAGAGGTCGTTGCTGTATCGCAATTGGCCGTGCTGATCTTCTTGTAGCTGGATGACCATGCAGAGAAACCTTGGAGGACATCCTAGCCGTTCAATAATGTGCCATAAGCCGTTTTTTTCTCACAGTGCCGACTGCTTTAGTGAGGTCAACAAATGTCACATACAGTCCTTTGTTCTATTACCTGCATTTTTCTTGGATCTGCCTGAGAACAACTATTGTGTCAACACTATTGGTTCTAAAGCTACATGGCTCTCTGACAGGCAGTGATAGGCATAAGTCTATTCAGGAGAATTCTTGTGAAGATTTTCTGTACATTGGAATGTAGTCGTATTACCTTGTAGTTCGAGCAGACAGGTGTTTCACCTTTGTTCTCACACAAGGTGTTGATACCAGCTTCATGGAGATCCTGCAGTAGTTTGCCATCTTTCCTGGAGCAGGTACAGAACTCGCAGAGTTTGGTGTGTATGTGAAGGCCCCTGAATTTCCAGTGTTCTGGTGGAATTCTCTTTATGCCTGTTGCCTTGCCAATTTTCAGCTGCTCTGTCGTCTTAACAGTTGTCTTTTTTTCTTTCTTTCTTTTTTTTTTTTTTTATAAAGTTGGAGTCTCGTCCAGTACTACGTAGCTTGTGCTATGTTCTTGAAGGCTGCATTCTCCTGGGAGTGATAGCAACGATGTTGACACTTAGTCTTGAAAGTTCCTGTGTCACTAAAGCGGAACGACGTTCTGGGCAACTGCTCTTTGACGTATCAAGCATGGCTTTGATGTTCGAGTATTAGTCCCTGCACACCTTTTGAGGCAGGTATGGATACCTTCTTCTTTGATGTTGTTGTTTGACCATGTTTGAACGTGTCCATTGACAACAGCAAACCAAAAGGGAGGGGGAAGAGTGGAAACGAGCTTTGTGTAGGCCATCTGCTCTAGGCCCCTCTGTATGTGGATCAAGAAGTGCTGTCCTTAGAAAGGGCACTGTCCCTATAAAACGTTCAGAGTGCTGCTGAAAGATGTCGTCTCTGGGGTCAGCGTCAGACGACCCATACACTGAAAGTCCGCATGCAAGATTGGACCTGCAGATCCCAGTGTTATCTGCCATTGTTGTCGCTTTCCCCTGAATGCAGAGTTTGATGAATGGTCATGGGGTGGGGGTAGGGGTGGAGGGGGCCACCATGAGAAGCTGTTGCCATGGGAACATTAATTTGTGTCAGAGACGCTATATGCAAGGGAATTGTCCTGCAGCGCTCACGTATACCTGGAAAGTAGAGGCTGTATTTTACACGCATGACATGTAAGACACTTCACTGCCCATTGACTGAGTGGGATGTCCAGCAACAGACCTCTCAGGGCCCAAGTGATCTGTTTGCAATATCTTTCAACTGTTTTCTTTTGTGTGTGTGTACGTTGTGTCCTATTATTTTGTCACATTGGTTTGGATGACATTTCTCTCAGTAGCTAATAACGCTGTGCTGCAGTTGCCACGGGCAGACACGGGAATGTTGCAACGCTTGCCCCGGCAAAGTCATTCTTAACCTTTTCCTGAAGCTTGCAGTTTGACGTTTGTGAAGAAAGGTGGTCTCCAAATTTTGTGATGCCTGAAGTTTCGCTCAGTGTTGTGTTTTGCTGTCTTGTGCTGTGGTTGTCCTGGCGTTGCTGTGCAGTTTATTGTACTGTCGTGCTGTAAAACACAAATTCATGCCAACACACACACACACACACACACACACACACACACACACACACCTTGCAGGTAAATAAAAAGAGAAGTCATTAGTTATAAGCTATAGACCCTGCTACAGCCAACAGCACCAAATGCACTCAAGGCTGCACGCCACAAACTGGGTCTGGAGTATTACTTACAGAAGCCTTGACAAGCCAGCCCAACGCTACAGTGGATCAGCTCTCAGATCTTTCTCTGCCTGCCGTAGTCAAAACAGTTCTCAGTTCATGACGCTGTTTTTGTTTCTGCCAAGCCTACTGCCCAGGGCAGGAAAGGTCTGGTGCTTCCACCACACGCTGTCCCCAGGTGTGACTGCTTTGGCAACCTCGCAGAGTATACCACAGAAGTGCACCAAGTGTGGATGGAATGTTCCCTTTGTGGACTTCCTTTCTTCTGGCTTCATCCACAACTCTCTGGTCGGATTTTCGTCGGGGGTTCCTTGGCTATTTTTAGTATGCACGTCTCCATTTTTTTCCCCAGGTAACCGAAAGGCTAAAATTTAGTTGTGGAAATCACTGTTCTGACTAAAGGATTTTGAACATTTTTGGTGACTGTTTTTTTACAAGTTGGTTTTATAATTACACCCATTATTTGCTTTAATTTCCTATGTTTACTTTGATTGTTTCTTGTTATCTGCCAGTACGTATTCGAACTGATCCATTTATAAACTCTGCTGAAAAGTTGTCGAAACAATAGCAGTGCAAACCCAGAGAACCCAGTAATGGTGATGGGCTGTGCATGTCGTCATGTGACATACTTCTCGGTCTGCGAGCGACGAAAGGTACACCACGAAAGCGTGCTGCATACCCTCCCCACTACAACATATCGTTGCAGAACTTCCATAGAAGAGGACAGTCTCATGAAGGATGTTTTCAAGTCTGAAGGATCTTGCAACATGACTGTGTTGCTTTCAGTGACATTGTCCAGTATCTCGGCAGAAACTGAAACAAAATCTTCAGCAACCACAGCAGGGTATTCACCCGTTACTCGGTTGACAAGTTATCTATAATCTGGAGAATAAGGAACAGGTGCTTTTCAAAACTGTCACTGTGCCTTTAAAAATGGAACTGGACCTACACTTCTGGCTTGAGCAAAAAGGAAGTTTATCTTTCCCAGCTGGGGTGCTGACTAACTGAAGAATCTGTTTGAAACGTTCCATGATGATGTGTTGTGCTGCTTCTCACAAAGTGCTCGGATTATATAGTGTATTCATTACATCTTCACCAGTCATATATCTGATGTCATGCACAAAGAAATACCAACTGTCTTCTGTATATGGAACAACCATTTTCTCAAAACAAGTCAACAATGCATTCACTTGCCTTGTTCTGAACACATGGTTCTTATCCATGGTGCATATTTTGTGCTGGTTCACCAGCTTGCAACTGGTTTTCAAAGTCATCAGTCATCAGCGAATTTTCCTAACTTTAATTCCATTTCTATCAGCAATCTCAGGAGATATTTAATCAAATACGGTGCTTTCCAGCTAAACTGCAGATGAAGAGATCGATGGGGAGACATGAGGGAGACAGACAGACAGACAGACAGATAAACAGACACTCACAACATTATTAGTATACTCTAACTTAGTCTAAACTATCAGATTTACCTGGTGCCGACATTCACGCGAATAAAACAATGGGATTACCAAAAATCAGCCTGAAAATTAATATCAGATGACATTTACAACGTCTGCCTGATTTATCAATGAATTTATTATCGTTTTTTAAGTGAAAATGATGAAATGGTTGGAAAGATTAGATCCGAATGAAGCAAATCAAGTGCACGTTGACCAGTTCTAAAACTACTCAGCTGTAAGGAGAAATCGTTGACGCTTATCTAAACTATCTCCGGCCTCTCTAATCACCTTCTCTAAATACATTCATATGGTCAAATGCATTCACAGAACTGTTGGTTTAAATAAACTTTAATTATTCAACAATACACATGATTACAATGCATTGAATGACAAAAGAGCATCAACAAGCTTAAAGCTTATACTGTGCTCACAACGTTGCACTTCAATTTTATCATGACGGCAGATGAACCATATTATGACTTGTATGAAATAACATGCATAAACAGTAAGTAATGTAATGATGAAATAAAACAAATAAACAAACAGTACATAATATAGTAAAATAATGCTAATATCAATATTAACATGAGATTAAATTTGTTATCACCAAAGTAATTGGCCTAATAGAAGAAAAACACGAAGAAGAAGAAGAAAATTTAGAAGAATGGAGGGTAAGGTGGTGGAGGAGGGGGAACAGAGGGGAGAGGAGAAATTCTAACAGATCATTGGCCAATCCATTCACCTTGAATATTTGGTCAGTCAAAAAATTCAACATATATTTTACGAATAGAATCATGTTGTACTCTTTCTTCACAATACTTTCTAAGCTAAAATCTATTTGAATCGGAGATAAACTGGTGGACAGTTTGAAATATGAATATATTTGTATGATTTTGGAGAACAGGATCTCCATGCAACAGAATTTTAACGTGAATGTAGTTTGGAGATAAATTTAAGATTGTGTTTGCCCGAGCCATATGAAAGTCTTGACAAAATAATAAATAATGTTCAGCAGTTTCGCTTGCAGTGCCACAAGCACAAAGTGGGTCGTTTATTAAATGTCTGTTGAACATATCTTCTCTTAAGTCACTAATCCCTAGACGAAGTCGACAGTGAATGATTTGTTCCTTCCGTTTACCATAGTAATAATAGCTAGGCACTACAGCATCGTTAGCACATAGGTAATGTTTAAGCTGGCTTAAGGAATTGCTGGTTTTAACATAATCAGGTAGAGAATTCCAGAGATAAGTAGTAGATGGTATGAATGATTTCCGATAGAGTTCGGTGTGAAATCTTGGTACGGTGCGTTCCAATGACCTGCGTCTATGGTAAGGGTTATTGTCTGAAACAAGACCAGGAACAAGACCATTTAGGTAGTTAGGGCATAGACCGTTAACCATCTTGAAATAATGCACAAGTTTGTGTCTTTTCCTTCTTTCCTTAAGTGTACAGAACCCTGATTCTTGGTATATTTTTTGGTGGCTTGTCCCACGAACAGCTCCAGTTATGGTTCTTAATGCATCAAGCTGTAAATTTTCCAGAGAATCTGATTGTGCATCTGTGCAATTATCCCAAACAATATCAGCATAGTCAAAATGTGGTAATATGAATGATTTGTACATGATTTCTAATGCTCTCCTATTTAACTTGTACTTATACGTCTTAAGACAAGAAACCAACATAGTTACAGCATTGATTATACTTTTAATATGTTCCTCCCATTTGCAGTTGTTTTGGAGTATGACGCCTAGATGTTTATGTGTGTCTGTACATTGTAATGGTGTGATGCCAAAAGTAAGAGGTAAAATTGTGTCAGTGTTTCGAGAAAAATTTAATAACTCTGTTTTCCCCTCATTAAATTTGACTTTCCATCGCTTAGCCCAAGAATCTATCTTTTCTAAGTCAGAATTGAGTGTTTGTGCACGGATGTTTGGGTTATTTAGTGCTAAGGACATACTTGTATCATCTGCAAATAGCTTAATGTTTGAATGGATGTCGTATACAATATCATTGATATAGATAAGGAATAATAGTGGACCAAGTACAGAGCCTTGAGGAACACCTGCGGGTATTCCTTTGTAATCAGACTTATCACTCTTTATAACAACTGCTTGGATACGGTTAGAGAGGTAATCGGAAAACCAGTCAAGTAATTTGCCTCGTATGCCATTCGCTCTTAACTTCAGAAGAAGTCCCTTATGCCAAACTCGATCAAAAGCTTTAGATATATCAAAGTACACAGCCTGGGTTGTGACTCCATTATCAAAAGATGAGCATAAGTCATTATAAATACAGAGCAACTGATTTACTGTCGAATCACCAGGAATAAAACCTGACTGGGAAGGAGATAAAATATGATTTGATGAAAAAAACTTGTAAACTTGCTTATGGATGCATCTCTCAAGGACTTTACCAACACAGCTAAGCAAAGAGATTGGACGGTAATTACTACAAAGTTCCTTCGAAGCTTTTTTATGCAGAGGATTTACATGTGCTGTTTTCCATACCAGAGGAAATTTTGATTCATGAAGGCTTTTGTTGAAAATCCTGGTTAGTGGGTCTAGAATGGCTGGCAATGAGGCAATTAACAATCTGTTATGTACAAGATCTGGCCCTACCGCTTTATTTTTATTTAGATTTAGAATAACACCTTCAACATCAGAAGTAGTAAGCGCTATGTCTGTAAGTTCTAAGTCGAGGAATGGAATATCTGGTAAATCTTTTTCGCTGTCTTCAAGAGTGGATTGTGAAATGAAAAACTTGTTAAAAACATCAGCTTTATCTTTGTTTTTATAATAGACAATACCATTAGATATAATAGGGGGAATTTCATCTGACCCAACACCTTTCTTTTTCAAAAATGACTTAACAAGTTTCCACCATTCTTTTGTTCCAAAATTGGATGAAGTTGTTATCTTATTTTCTAAATTGGTGATATACTCAAGCTGTCTTTGTTTTTCTCTATATGTAACATAGTTCCTAAAACACCGAAATTGTTGCCAGTCTTCTGGTTTGTTAGTTTGTTTAGCTAATTTATGAATTATTTTACGTTCCTCTATTAGCAGCCTAATTTCATCTGTCATCCAAGGGACATCATTTGGACGTACAGTGATAGTCTTCGTTGGCATACATTGCTTTGCTTTATCCATTATAATATTTGAAAACGTTTCCGCACTTTCGTCAATTGTTTTATTATTGGTCACTTCATCCCAATTAACCTGGTGTAGGAGATTGCAAAATCTATATGTATCTAACTTATTGTAATTGAAAATTGTTCTTTTAAATGACTGTTCTCTAACTACTGTATTCTTGACAACCACATAAGGTACACTATGGTCACTGCAGATAGCAGGCATGACATCCGTTGATTTGATCATACTGGGGCTTTGAGTAAGTATAAGATCTAAGCATGAACTTGTTACTTCGGTAATCCTCGTTGGTTCATTTATTAACTGCTTAATATGGTAGCGATTCAAAATATCTACTAAGTGGGGTGATGGTATTGTTAGGAAATCAGTATTAAAATCACCAAGAATCAAGAATTTGTTTGTGGTGTCATTGGCTCTACGTATGCTTTCTTCGATCAAATTCCAGTAATTAACATTGGAGTTAGGTGGACGATAAAAAGATCCAATTAATAAACTTATTTGATCTAATTTTGTCTCAACCCATACAGCTTCTAAACCGTTTACATGAAGGTCATTGCGAGGTTTACAATATAAATTATTTTTCACATAAATAGCAACACCGCCATGTGGATCGTTTGTTCTGTCACATCTAACAGGTGGATGGAAGTTTGTAATATGGACGGAACTATTGCTGTCTAAATCTGAAAGCCATGTTTCAGATACTGTGATAATATCAAAGTTACCATACTCAGCTTCTAATAAATCAATCTTATTTCTCATACTGCGGGTATTTACATGCATGATACTGAGGTCCGTGTTATTGTTTGGGCCTGGATTGGTTAAACTGTTCACACTTACCCTCAGTTGTAGAATAGATCTACATCACCAGATCTGATCGGACGTGCACAGGCAACGTAGAAATCTGCATGGGTGCTCACATTTACGTTGTGCCCGCGTTTCGCATATTCATTTTTTTTAGTATTTAGGAGTCTTCCGTTGTTTTCATAAATTCACGAGAAACCGGGCTTATCATTTCCAAGTACTTATTACTACTAGTACTTCACGGTAAAATGACATCACTGTATTGTATTACTCTTTTTGTCACAACAGATTTGTCCCTGTGAAATTCGGGATGCTCTCGTGGAGCACGCGTGGCTATAATGCTGAGAGCGCCACCCCTTTTTTTTTTGTGTGTGTGTGTGTTGTTGTTGTTTTTTCTGCCTGGAGTTCTATTGTTGTTTTTTCTATCGAAGTTGATCTTTCTGCAGAATTTTGCCAGGGACAACCCTTGTTTCCGTTCTTATTTGAAAGAAAGTTAACACTCGAATTTCAAGTATTTCACCTTTCGTCTGAGTCCACAACTGAAACAAAAATAGAGCTGAGATAATGAGACAGGTGTACAGAAGAGACATATTACACAAGGAAGATGTACGTTTACATTTTATCAGAAAAATGACGGACATAATTCGAACTATATGCTGCTGGAACTACCGATCAGCTGGTATACAGGTCAATAAGGGGAACAGAAACAAACCCAGTGACTTCCTGAAAAGAAGAGAGAGCCAAGTCTGTTCATTCATCTTTCATTTGACATGTACACACAGCAACAACGGCAGAAGGAATGCGAAACACAAATGGCATTCCTATCTCTTGAGTAGCCCCTCAAAATAGGGGCTTCTTGTAGATTTTATACTGTGTTCATAAATGCTGATTTTGTTTGAATGTGTTATGAAAGCGCACTGAGCAACAACAAAAGATTTACTATCATGTCTTTTTGAGCTCCTGTTGTCCAACTGTTTTTCGTTATCATGTATGTGTTTTGTACGATGATTATTATAGAGACCCGATCCAGGTCTGCAGCTTGTGCAGCGTGTATGGACCTTTCTGTTCACCATATTTTCAAATGCTGTTCGTATGTTCCCGAGCTCTCACTGGTGCTGTGATCATGGAGCACGATCTTTTTTCTCACTTGATATATGACCACACATGTGTTGGATCAGTAATGGAACGATAAATCAAAGGAGCAAGAGAGGCCGACTATTGCCCAACTCACGCGTAATTCCTACTGAATCTATCACACAAATCACTCTTTAGATAACCAGTAGATACAGATAAATCTTTATTTCATCTGTGCTTCGTCATTTCTGAATCACTAAAGTGCCACAGTTTCATTTGGGAATTCAGTTCAGTTCAGTTACTCAGTTTGATTTGAGAGTGTTTCAATATTGCTATGTCAAAATAGTTTCATGTTTTGCGACTGATAAAATGAATGTGAAACAATAAGCAGAAATGGAAATAGAATTAAAATTAGCATGAGTACCTAAATATGAAATTAACAGATCAAAACAGATTTTGTACAAGTGGGTTTTTTTGTTTTGTTTTTTTTGTTTGTTTTTTTTGTTTGTTTGCTTATTTTCTTTTTTGTTTTTTCGCAACATGTGGACATAGATTCTCAGCCATCTTCAAAACATTAGATCAAAACAGATTTTGTGCAAGTGTTTTTTTTTTTTTGTTTTTGTTTTTTGTTTGTTTTGTTTTTGTTTGTTTGCTTATTTTCTTTTTTGTTTTTTCGCAACATGTGGACATAGATTCTCAGCCATCTTCAAAACATTGTTTCAGCTGAAGTTCACTTATGCATTCAAACACACACACACACACACACACACACACACACACACATATGGTTTCATTATTGCAGACCAAGGTCTCTTCATTGAGCATAAAACTGATAGTGTAATTAATCATATTAAATCACTGCGTAGATTAATTCTTTTTCCTGAGTAGGCAAGCCGTGATTTCAACAGAGTCAATATTTTTTCTTCCCGTTCTTGCTGCCCCCACTGAGTTTTGATAGTCCACATGAAAAGAAGTGGGTTGAGAGCAGAGTTGAATGGTAACACAAATACAACCATGGTGTCATGTATCTGATCCAAACCAGCAACACCATGTGAATTCATCACCGTAACCAGTCCGAATGCAAGCCAGCAAACGGCATCTGTCACAGTCACTTTTCCCATCACGTGGACTGAAGAATACACTGGTCTCTGTGTGGGGTTCAGCGCTATTCTGTATTTTGGTGTTCGTCTGGAGATGAGAGCCAGGCCAGCTACAGTCGTGGTGCACAATATAGAATTGATTCCCACAAGAACTGTAAACCACTTGAACTCTTGTCTGGGATGATACTTCTCAAATAAAGCCAGACGACACAGACCAGACTGGCCAGCAAGTCCCAGATGTGACAGTTCAGGAAGAAACGGAATTAATGCAAACAAGATTCCGACGATCCACATAACTGTACACACTGTAGTTTTTAGAGGTCTATTGAATCTCCATCCATGTTCAGGGAAATAAAGGACAATGATGTGATACAATGTAATCAACCAGATGATCAACACTGATACTGCATTGGAAAGAAAGGAAAGAAATCCAGCCACCTTGCAAATTGAACTATTTGTCCACGATGTTTCAATCTGAATGTATTGTCCGCGAAGAATGTGATTTGCTACCACAATGATGATTACGTGATTTCCCATACAAGTATCAGCAACCAGTAAATTCGCGACAGTCACCACAAAATTGTTTTCAAACACCTTCGTGGCTACAGGAGAAGTTATGATACAGAAAAGATTCCCTATAATGGCAGAGAAGCCAATTATCCAAAAGAAAATCTCGTAGAATTCTGTTGGTACTATCGTTGTACATGAAGTTAGCACAATGTAAGGAGCTAAACATTTGACTTCACTCGAGTGTTTAAGAAGTATATTTTTACAGCAGAATCTGTAGTTTGAAGAAAAAATGTGTTTTAACTGAGTTGACCCAAAAAATATATCAAAAGGAAAATTCGTAACAACATTTCCCATTATGTCCAGTGTTTGGAGTGTGGGCATATTCTTAAAACCTGTCTGTCCAATAGTTTCTATGGAGCAAAATGATATATTTAAAACACGAACATTAGGTAAATAAACTGATAATTCACTGAAAATTGAATTGACATGTGTCTCTGATATGTCCACATGTCTCAATGCATAATGAACAGACTTTGTTACTTTACTCGTCAGTTTGTTGATAGGGTTTTTTTGTAAGCGCAAAATCTTTAAATTTGGCATTTGGTGAAAAACAGATATGTCAACAGTCTTCAAGAGGTTTTTTGAAAAATCAATGTAATTCAAGTTGATAAGCTGAATTCGTGAAATATTAAAAAGGAAACATTGGGACAGAGTCAAATGGACCATATATGCATTTTTATCAAAATCAGTCAGTGACATGTTGGATCCTGTTGCATCCAAGTATCGCAGTTCAGGAAACAGGTCAGAAGAAAATGAACTGTTACACAAGAAAACATGACCTTGACACAGACAAGGCTCAGGACAGGTCCTGTCACACATCAGTTCATCATCACGCTGTGGACACTGACCCCAGCCATCACACAGATGATCGCCATGCACACAAACTCTGGAACCTCGACATCGGTAGAAACCAGGACACGTTTCTGTCTCACAGTCTCGTTCGTCTTCTCCATAAACACAGTCAAAATATCCATTACATCGCGTGTAAACAGGCAGGCAATAAAACCACTCAGTTTTGCAGCGATAATGACTGTTAGGACAAGATCCGTCAGCGGTCATCACCTGCAAAGTGAAGTAGCCTGTTCCATCCAGAGTCACTTGAAACTGTTGCTTTGCGTCTTCTTCTTTGGTAGGAGCCAGGTAGGTATGGTCGTCAGGACATTCAACCTCATCTGAGTCGTCCAAACAATCTGAGTATTGGTTGCAACGTTGGCTGAGCAATACACATTGACCATTAGAGCACAGGAAACCAGGACATGAAGGATGTTCACAGAATGACTCATCACTTCTATCAGGACAATCCTGTCTGAAGTCACACACAAGTGTGTGATGCACTGTAGTGACCCCATCATCACATGTAAACGTAGTATGTGCAGGTCTTCCAGGAACAAAAACGTCGGACCTTTTTGAGTGACTCGCGTTCATGACAGTGAACTTTTTTAAATGCAGACAGTGACTCTTTAAGTCACACAATAAAAATACATGTGTAACATAATTATCTGGGTGAGCCAATAAAAATTGCCTTGTGAGATTCAAGATTGATTTGGGCGAGTGTAAAAGAGCAAGTAATGGACGTGAATGAAAGGTCTCATGGGACTGTGGTTGCACTTCACACATAATCGAGTTACTCACTTTGGTTGGACACATCATTCCTCTGGGTAACAAGTGACAGCATCTGATCTCAAGCCTCGATGGAACATACCAAGCATTGAACATAAAGTGATTGATATTGTAAATCATGGTACTATCTGACCATTTACGGAACATGCTGTACTTGAATGGCACAGAGTCCCAGCCGGACGTGTAACCTAAAGTCACTTCAAAATCCTGATAGTTCTTAAAAACTAACAGAAGATCTATCTTTTCCTGCAATGTTTTTACTGACGCAAGTCTTCCACCCATTCTCTGACATTCATAAGTAAGTAAAATTAGTGACGTATCACTGTCTCCCTTGACTAAATGAAAACACTTGTGTCTTGAAGCCACCAGTCCCTGGCAGTCAGGACTGCTGAAGGGACAGTGTTCTGTTTCGTCCCGTCCGTCTTCACACTCTGGCTTCAGATTACAGTGAACGTGATCTTGGAAAAGGGAGTAGTAATCTACAGAGCAGTTGAACAATCCTCTGGACAACTGCACGTGTCCATAGTGTTCAGGAAGAGCAGACACATATATTTTTTGACCACCAAAAAAGTACATCCTTATTTTTACTTCAAGGTAGGATGTGTACAGAATTCTTGCTGATGTGAGATGCTCAGTGCACACACGTCCAATACTTTCATGGTCAACAGTTTGTTTTGTGTATATGAGTTTTGCTGTCAAACTGTCAATTGCGTCTCTTGTGAAATAGTCTCCATACTGTTGAATGCTGATCATAATTATATATTTTGAAAGTACCCTCCATTCTGCACTGCTATATTTATTCAGGATGTCTGGCATATATGGTGTTATTATATAACCAGAATAATTTCGGGTATTTTTTACAAAAATACCATATTTTGTTGTATCGATAATAACGTTCACCAGAGGCTTATTTTTGTGTAAAATACACATACTTTTTGTGGATGACAGAACAAATATTTCTTTAAGTGTGTGGTAATTGCATTTTAATTCATATAAATTGTTCCCTTGACCATCCCTTATTTCAGTTCTCCAGTGCCCGGAATCACACCAGTACGTCAGCCGTTGGACAAGAGCACGTGCATGCACACCCTGTGGAGCCACCACGTGCAGTTTACAGAAAGTGGTGAAACCACCACACACCCCGTATATCACCCCCTGGTGTGCTGTGTATTCCGGCAAGTTGTTGTCACAGTCTGCCACACTGACCTGCAGGATGGTGGTGTTTGTGTTGTTTTGGTTTATGAGGTATTCTACACCTGGACACGTGTCGTTGATCTTCAGGGGACCAGCTGTGGTGAACATGTGTGTGTTGTTCATGCTCCACTGAGGTGTGGGTGTGCCAGCACTGACAAACAGGAGACAGTACTTCAGTCCACAAACCAGTGACATCCAAGTGGACAGGACGTGTACATTCCTGGC
Source organism: Babylonia areolata (assembly GCF_041734735.1). Taxonomy (NCBI): domain Eukaryota; kingdom Metazoa; phylum Mollusca; class Gastropoda; order Neogastropoda; family Buccinidae; genus Babylonia; species Babylonia areolata. The sequence continues at coordinate 3,109,845 of NC_134898.1, read as the reverse complement.
TCTGTTGAATCTTACAGTTGATTTATAATCCATTGTGGACGTTTGCTATAGTATGAATGATATGTTGTTTTAATATTTGCCCAATACATTTGCTGTATCTAATTCAATTCACTTTATTATTTTTTTCTAGAGCCTGACTTAAAACCGTTACAAGTTTTGTTTGTTTAGATGTCAAAGAATTATATGACATAGGTAAGTGAAATTTATATAAAAATGTTGCTTGTGCTACTATGAACTATGATGGTAATAATGATGGTTGTGGTAGTCTTGCAGTAATAGTAGTAGTACTGGTTGTAGTAGTAGCAGCAACAGCAACAATGGTAGTAGTTGTAGTAGCAGTAGTAGTATGCATTTCCACCTTTCTCACAAATCAGTGGACTGCGCCTGCAAAGATTCATACAGCATAGCTTGAATGGCATGTGTAGTGGCAACAGTCCAATGCTGGAGATACAGCCTCAATTGCATCACTGTATAAAAAAGGACAGAGCTGTGTTCGAAGCAACATGGATTTTTTCCATGTGCCTTTTCACGACCAGCTGTGTGGTTCTCTTCTAATTCTCTTTTCTAGTCTACCACCAGTTAGCATGGTTTACAGAGATATTTTCAAACTTAGTTATGACAAGAGCAGCAGACTTCCACCTGTTCTGTGTATTTCTTTTTAGGTGAGGCTTGGACCAATAACCAAGACAGTCTCATGTTGGCTGTTCATTCTTACTGGTAGCTGGCTCAGAACTGATATCAGATTTATGAATCTGGTCCACTTCAGAATCTTGTCATGTGTACGAAGGTGCAGGCAATGCTGATACAGCTTCTACCGTCTGGATTATGTTGTCCACATGATCATGATGAGGGCAAATGGCTTGGAGTTTCTGTTAGTGATTTCTGAAAGGCTGTTGTTCAGCTTTACTTTCATTTTTCGCTTTTACAATGATGGTTAAAATCTTCCAAAGTCTGGTGTCAAGTTTGTCACCAAGGCAGTTTGCTGGAGACGAAGCAGCCAAATATTTGAAAGTGTTGAAAACCTCATGAATGGAGCCAACATTGATGCTCAGGTATATGGAGTGTTGGAGTCCTCTTGCGAACATGCCAAAAGTGAGGTATCAATGGCAAACAGTTTTTCCCGATTTCTACACGTCACCGAGCTAGGTTGAAACCTTTAAAACTTTGAAACTATCTAACCTGGTTAGCATGTAGATACCCCCTGAGGATGTGGGAAGGTACTAAACAAATGTGGGGACCAAGAGGAAGCCTTCCCTTATCCTGCTGGCAATGCTGCATCAATCTGATTTTCTCCACCAAAGCAACTATTGCTTTCTGCATGTTGCTGGCGATGCTGCATCAATGTGATGTTCTCCACCAAAGCAACTATTGCTTTCTGCATGTTGCTGGCGATGCTGCATCAATCTGATCTTCTCCACCAAAGCATTTCTGCATGTTGCTGTGAAAGAAGAACAGACTGAGCATCTGACTATTTTCTAGATGCGTGACTAGTCCACAGCAACTCATAAAATTGAACCTTTGCAGCTGTCTGACTGAAAACATCACGTGCACTGTGGATCCTCCTGACCTCAAGCTGTACTAGAATTCTGGCTACAGATATCAATAGTCTGGGGTGGAGAATGTTGGTGAAGACCTAACCACTACACTTAAAGGGAGATGCCATGATAGGCGTCACAATCAGATAAGGTTACTGTTTGGGCATCCTGCATTTTTTTTTTTTTTTTTTTTTTTTTTTTGCTGTCCCATCATCTGCTCCGTTTCAGTGGCATTACTCCCACGCCGCTCATTTAGATTCCCCCATACACGGCCACACCCGGGTTCGTCCGTCGCAGTTCCAGTATTTCCCCCCCTCAACAAGATCTATAGTGGTGGTCTGGACGATAGTCATTCGGATGAGACGACCAGCCTCGGTCAGTTCAATACACCTTTATCAATCCCTGTCCAGCATGCCTTAGCGCTTATAAAGAACCCACAATAAAAAATAGAAAAGTTAAAATAATAATAATAATAATAATAAAATAAAGTCCTCGTCAAAACTCTCATACGACATTTTGAAGATAACTTTCTGTCTACAGGCAAACTGATGAAAATTTGAAAACAGAAACTGGCCGATAATTTAAGGAAATTATTACACCACACCATCCAAGTGGCCACGTCACATCACTCAGGTAGCTGTCAGGTTTGCACTGCAAAACAAAGAGTTCAAACTGTGAACCTGTCTCCAAAACATCTCCTGAAATAGAACTGCATTAATGACGCTGAAGTCAATGCACTGCTACTTTGAACGTGGATGGCCCCGCCTCTATAATGTTTCAAATAAATTGTTTTTCTTTCTTTGTTTTTTTTTTTGTTTTTTTAAACTTTGTTTCTGTTCACATTAATCATATCAGAAGTTTTATTAGTTGACAGAGGGTAATAAATCAGAAATGTCAATGAACATAGTGCGCATTAATTTCATTTTGTGTGTACATGTTTGTTTGTGCGTATGTGTGTGTGTGTGTGTGTGTGTGTGTGTGCAAGCGTGTCTGCATGCGTGCCTGAGAATGTATGTGCGTGCGTGTGTGCGTTCATGTGTAAGTATGTGAGTGTGTACTTGCGTCCGTTGTACTCGCACACACACACCCACACCCACGCACAAAACACACACACACACACACACACACACACACACACACACACACCCACACACACATACACACACACAATCTAAGTGTGAAAACAGAATGACCAGATTATGTAAGCTTTAAAAAAGCGGTCTATTCTGTGCACATTACTGAGTTTCCTTGCGGCACTGTTGATACAGAACCAGCGTGGGAAGAACAGCTGTCAGACTGGCAAAATGGAAGAACAAAACCTTGTTCTGACCCAGAAATTATCATACAAAGGAGTACGAAAAGACGCACACAGTTCCTAGCTTTGGCTCAGCGTTGGTTTGGAAACAGTTCTGATGATTATATCGTCGGATGAATGAGCCAAAAACTGTACAGTATCAGCCTCCGGAAATGTCTGAACATTGATGGATCTGTTCGCAAAAACAACTGAACAAAAGGAACCCGCTCCGTGCACTCGCTTCTTACAACAGAATACAGATTGAGGAAAGGAAGAAATCTGTGGATAAATTCAATCAAAATCTCAACAGACGCATATATACTGGACGCAATGATGAAATAACATCACACGATTTGAGTGAAGCAATAGCAAACTGCAAAATAATAAGAAAAACAATAAAGATATTACTCCGGGCCAAATGTTTTCACTCGGATATCAGAGGCTATTTAATGAAGACAGCAGCAAACAGTTCAGACTGTCAGAACAGGCCTGACAATGCACAGGTACTGGAGGACTGGACACACAACTTGTTAAAGCCCACACCCAAACCAGGCAATGATCAGTTACGTAAGCGTGTTAACTGTACAATATATCACCTAGAAGCTCATGGGATGTTTTACAGCGAGAGAATTTGCAAGAATCCTTGAACACAGGCGCATTCTCCCTCTGAATCAACAGCTAACTGTACATGGAAAACTGCGGCTGCTTTCCTTCACAAGATACGTGAAGGGGCTGAAATAATAATCAATATTAGCAGTAGCAACGGACTTGGGAAATGCATTCAACAAATCCATTTCGCCCTACCCAGGGGAGTTTCTGATGAAGTATGGAGTAAGTTTGACAACAAACAGATTATAGAACTTACGTAGGCGTGATGAAAACTCAGCAAAGAAGACATGATCATATACATAGTCACCAAGCGTCAGTCATCCATCAGGTTTGTGATAATTGTGAAACTAAGTGGAGGGAAGGGAAGAGAACCCTGCATACTATTCACAACCATCACTCTGACGATGGCTGTTACAGCAGTGGTGTTTGCTGACTACTGGCGTGCATCCACACGTGCACCTGCAGTTCAACATTAAATAAAACCTATCGATTCAACGACCCTTCTACAGAAAGTTGAAAGTGGGCTAGGAGGAACAGTGTGACACGAGGTAACGTGTAACAGCGAACTACAACTGCACAATATTAATAGGAACCAAGAACCAGGCCATCACACCATCGATCGCCTCTTTCTGCAAAGAAATTCTCGTTCCACTACATTTCTTTCTTCGTATTTAAACCGACATCTCTGTTATGTCAGTTACCAACTTTTACTTCTACAGTCTTTGATTGTGGACAAAAATGTGTTTACTTAGAGTTGCACTGGACCACTCGCATCTTGGTACCAGCGACGTGTCCATCGAGGTCTCTGCTGACATCAATATACTGATTGCCGATGCAACTCCAGTCCACCAGCATCAGCAATTGTTTCACCTTCGAGCGTTTCAGACTCAGTGACATTTAAAAGGCAAAAAGGGACAGACAGTTCAGTCAAAACCGAAAAAGGCAAGTCCACCAATTTGACAATTTTATGTTCTGAAGTGACTGGTCAACCAATATTCTATGTCACACACACACACACACACACACACACACACACACACACACACACACATATATATATATATATATATATATATATATATATATATATATAACACGTGGATGGTAACACCTGGTAGCTGCTGGCGGGTTTCTAAGACGATTGCGAAAGTTCTTTGACGATTGTCAATTGAAATCCAAAATACAATACAAACTCTGCACACAACTGTCCACTCATGAATTTTATTCTTCTTGAATTATCTTCAAATTCTAGTCCAGATGGGCTTTTTCATGAAGATTTAAAAGGGAGAGGTAACATACAGAGCTATAGGCAGATAACACATCCATCACCAGTGCTGATGGAATTACAGGGAATTCACGGACGTTCTCAGCCAGACACTAGTTCTGCCCATCATGGCTTTCTTCGGTGACAGCCATCTTCTGATGAACTCAGTAAGGCAGCAGTCAGACTCGGATAGTAAAGGAACATGGAAGGATTTTTACGACACCAAAATTATCCAGGCAGGGAGACCAGACTTATTACTCCATGTCCTTTACCTTCACCGTGTAAATGATGCTGTCTCTAAGAGATACACTGGATGTAAAAAGAGTAAAAAGGTTATCACAGAGGTCGTACCAACTACTGTTGTATATCTCTTCTGAACATGGTAAGTAATGTCATTGCCTGAATTCTCCTCTGTCGATAATAAATGCTACTGGTGATGACCAGTGTTCTTGAGGAAGCCCCACAGTTGACGGTCGTACCAACTACTGTTGTATATCTCTTCTGAACATCGTAAGTAATGTCATTGCCTGAATTCTCCTCTGTCGATAATAAATGCTACTGGTGATGACCAGTGTTCTTGAGGAAGCCCCACAGTTGACGCGATCCTCTCCGTCAAACATCTGCAGAGAAATGTCCGTGAGCGAAATACGCCTCTGTATCACATTCACAATGATGAACATTGTCAGCAGATCCCCACCGGCAGAACAGCGCCAACACCAAGCTGAGAATGTTTCACAAGTGTGTATTTTCCACACTGCTCTGTATCTCTGAATGCTGGAGAATGACTGAGAGTGATCCACACAAAACACTCCATTGAATCCTGTGAATCTTCTGACACTGTTCTATCTCCAGTCAACCCTTACTCGCCAAGTGCGATCGTGTGAAAATGGAGGCCATCCATGAGAGGAAAGCTAAAGAACACCTGGCGCAGAACAGTATCAGTATCAGTATCAGTAGCTCAAGGAGGCGTCACTGCGTTCGGTCAAATCCATATACGCTACACCACATCTGCCAAGCAGATGCCTGACCAGCAGCGTAACCCAACGTGCTTAGTCAGGCCTTGAGAGAAAAAAAAAGTAAAATAAATAAAATATATTAATTTTTTTTTTATTTTAAAGCGAGAAGACCTTCAATGTGTGTGGATAGTTCAGCTAAGGCCTACAGTGATTTCGGACTGACATTCAGCATAAAGCAAGACAAAAGGTATGAGTCGATTAGCAGATACATTATACCTCCATCGACGGTTCTATCTTTAGGGTTGTTGGGTTCTGTCACCCCAGCAACCTGTCCCTCGATACTGAGATCAGTGTCAGAACTGTGAAGGCCACCGTCCGTATGAGAAAGATAGGTAACAGACTTTGCCAGAGTAAGAAACACAGACAAAACTACCGCCATTTTTAATAATCAAATATATTGTGAAAGAGGGGATCGTGTGTGCCAAGGAGAAGTAAATCACATAGCTGGTCGAGAAAAGGTGGCGAAGAAAGACACATTTAAATGCTGATCCAGCTTTTTAACTGTTTGGTGGAGGGTCTGCAGAGGAGAACGCTGTTTAAGGATTCGTCAGTTTTACCATCAGACACTGCTCAAGCTCCACAGTGTAAAATCCAACAGGCACAATCTATTATCTTGCCGAACAGACAGAGGCCATAACTGCATTGCATGCGCGCACACACATACAACATACACTCACACACACGTACATGCACGCACAAACACACACAAACGAATAAATAAACAAACAAACACAAGTGATGGTGAGAGGGGTTGGGAAGAGAATCTTCAAAATTTGTGTCATTGTGAAATCTCTGGAGAAGGAAAGAGTGATCATGTGACTACCTTGTTTGCTCTTCTCTTACTCAGTGAGTTGTGTACCTTGATACCATCTTGGCTCAGAAATGTTAATTTCAAAGTATGTAACATAACTTTCCACACATATAACTCAACTGATTATAGGAAGAGGAAATCCATCATCAATCAAATTATCATCAACGGAAAAAAAATACCGAAGTTGGTGTAATTCTTGATAATAAATTTCCATTGAATGAAAATATTCAACTTCACGGGTAAATATCAGTATCAATAGCTCAAGCAGGCGTCACTGCGTTCGGACAAATCCATATATGCTACACCACATTTGCCAAGCAGATACCTGACCAGCAGCGCAACCCAACGCGCTTAGTCAGGCCTTGGGAGGGTACTTCACGGGTAAAAGAAGCATAAAACAACAGAATGCATTGTTGTAGGAAACCAAATGCAATATATGTTTACTGTTCTGTTGTTTCTGGAGGTCTTTTATTGTACAGTGTGCTGTGGTTCGAGTGTGACCAAACAATACAAAGACTGACTTGACAAGATCATGACAAGCGAGTGGGATGGAGGGCTGTTTTAACGACACAGAGGAAAAAAGATGATAGATTTAACACAGCTTCATAAGACTACCTCTACTTTCGGATTTGGACTGCAAGTGGCAGGTTTTGAGCTCCGCCCCATTCACCCACCTGTGCAAAATCACGTGAAACTAATGTTTATTTTCACTTTTTTAAATTTCCACTATTCTCCGAAAACTCAACTTTGACAGAGAGCTCACACACTGCTGTTTTAACCAGTTGTGACATTGCGTTGTTTCCTTGCTTGAATTCATTTCTTTATTTGGTTTACCTTACGTATGTCTTTTTCTGATTTCTTTACTTTTGCAAATGATCATAAAAGCTTAATCCCCAGTCAACATATAGATGTACAATCTCAATTCACCCCCTTTTCTCTTATAAGACAAATGATTATGTTTATTTTGGATTTTTATGTTGTCTATCTTTGAATAATTACATTATAAATGGCTGACATATATTACAGAACACCTATCTGTGGTGAAAATGTCAATGTCCTCTGGATATATAACTGTAAAAAAATATCGAAACGATAGTGATTCTGATTATTTGTGGAGAAGCATATCAGTGCCGACTAAGAAAATGATTATGATTAGCTACAAGTCTAAGGCAAAAGGGGTGCTACACGTCGCACTGTTTGGTCATTCCAAGAATTATAACCAGTCAGCCAATATTTTCATTGAAAACAAACAGGAAATCTGGAGCACTGTTTCACCTGAATCTGATTTTGCCCACCTGTTTAATTTCACACAAATCAGTGTTCGGCTCAAGAGAAAGTCGTGTGATAGCACAGATTGCTTCAGACTTTTCTTTTCATTTTTTTCTGATGATAAACTGCCTCTCAAGACATTGGATGGTTTTTGGAACTGTTCTGTGGAGCATTACGCCAGCTTCCATCACCATATGGCGTGTAACCTGAAGACAGAGTGTGAAGATGGACAGGATGAAACAGGTCAGTGTCCCTACAGCAGTCCTCAGTGCCATGGAAAGATAGCATTATGTAACCGTTGCTACACAATAGTTGACAGTCTTCGTGGATTTGCTAGTGATGAAACAGATCACAATAAGAGAGCTGATGACTACTGTAATTCATTAGGGGGCAAGCTACGTATACCGGTGTGTACCAATAACGTTTTTGTTACAATATTAAACAAGGCAAAGATACATCCAGGGAGGTTGAGATACCTTTGGACCGGCTTGTTTACTGATGATAGATCGTTACCAAGTATGTACATATATAGTGTTTTACGTGAAGATATGACTGTCATTCATCATTCTTTTGGTTTTAAATTTAAATACTATTTAGAATCGAAGAGATGTCTTTTTACTAAGGGTTGGTCATCAGTCTTAACTGATGACTTTTGCACATCTCGCAGACGTACAGCACATTCCCGAGGAGCATTTTGTGAATTCATGGAAAATCAGACTGAGAAAATCCTTCATCATTCAAAGACGATTCCTTTGAGCAGTACAGCGTTTTCACAGCTGATGGGACATCCGTCTATGATGGTGTGCCATGATGGTCAAGTAACACATACATTTCTTCTGTGTGGTTCCAACCCGTATAAACTATGTGGTGAAGAGCGCCTGTCTCCTTGCACTTTATCCGGCAATCTGCCAGTTGTACACAGGTTTCGTTCGTTAGGAAATCATGCAATTTTAACCCCAGTATTTACATGCTATGATAAGTTCACAATGTTGTCTTATAGCCTGGTGTGTGATTTCATAGCCGACTGCCAGGACAGGAGTGATGAATCCTTCTGTAAGTATCCTCTTTGTGTCAACATGTTTAGTTGTGGTGATAAGCAATGTGTGTCCTTTGACAAGATCTGTGATTATTCCTTCCACTGTGAAGACAAGTCTGATGAAAAAAAATGTGAAAAATTTAGATCCAGAAAAAGATCTCAGCCAAACATTCCATCACCTGCTCTGGTCAGTTTTGATGGTGTGAAATACTTCATTTCCACCCCAATGAATTCCACTGAGGCCTGCCCTGATACCCACTATCGTTGTCCTGGTGAGCTCAATGACTGTCTGCCTGTCTACACACGATGCAACGGAATGTACGATTGCATTGACCACCAGGATGAAGAGGGGTGTGAGGAAATGAAATGTCCAGGACTTTTTCGATGCAGATTTTCAACAATGTGTTTGCACAAAGACTTCATATGTGATGGCTGGCCTCACTGTCCAATGAAAGATGACGAATTATCGTGTGACATAGCATGCCCTGTCAACTGTCTGTGTCAAGGTCACACATTTCTGTGTCATTACCCTTTCTCTGCAGGGCTCTTTCCTCAGCTCCGTTACTTGGATGCTACAGGTTCAGGAATGACGTTGTCTGACGTCAATAACAACACTCTCCTCATTGGCGTGGTTTTTGCACACTGTTCTATTACCTTCTTGTCGAAATCAAAATTAGCAAATTTAAGGTTTCTTGATCTCAGCGGTAACAAACTGCAGAATATCAACCTGACTTCTTTTCTCAACTTAGAAAATCTCCAAGCAGTGTCTCTGTCTCACAATCCTCTGATTTCCCTCCACAGTAGTCTCTCCTCTGTCAACCAACATAGTGCACTCACCGTGGTTGATCTGTCACACACCACACTGACAGTGTTAGACACTACAGTCTTCTCCCTGTTTCCATGCATACAGAAACTGAATTTAACTTTCACTTCAGTGCATACAATTAGCCCTGTTGGGTTACACTTCATACCACAGTTAACTGAACTTTACTTGGATGGCAGTCCTGTGAAAACATTTCCACCTGACGTATTTAAAGACCTTTCCAGTTTCAAATTCATATCCACACAAAACTATAAACTCTGCTGTCGTGAAATACTTCCACATCAGTTTGATGAATCCTCATGCATTGCACCAAGAGATGAAATTTCTTCATGTGAAGATTTGTTGAGATCATGGACATATCGAGTGTTTTTGTGGCTGATCGCTTGTCTGTCAGTGACTGGTAACGTCTTCTGTTGCTGTGCACGTTTGTTTATGAAACGTATGGCATCTTCAAGTGGCTTTGGTGTGTTTGTCACCAACCTTACAGTGGCTGATTTTCTGATGGGTGTCTACATCACTGCTATTGGGGTGGCTGATGAAAGGTACCGTGGACAATACCTTCACAATGATGACAAATGGAAAAACAGTGTGACCTGTAAAACAGCTGGCTTTTTATCTCTGTTGTCCAGTGAGGTGTCAGCTTTGATCATATGGTTCATTACTTTGGATCGTTTTCTTGTTCTTCGCTTTCCTTTAAGCACCATGAGGTTTGACCAGACATCAGCAGCAGTGGCCTGCCTGTTGACATGGCTGGTTGGTTTGGCATTAGCTTCGTTACCGTTACTCCCGATGACGTCACATTGGGAATTTTACAGCCAGACAGGTATGTGTGTCCCTTTGCCAGTCACAAGACAGGATTTCAGGGGAAGATACTATTCTGTCTGCATTTTAATAATTCTTAATTTTATTCTTTTCTTATTCATCTCTGCTGGCCAGGCGTTCATCTACTGGTCCATACAGGACAATGCTTTAAAAACTAATTCTACAAAAGTGTCACAGGATATGACCATAGCACGACGTCTGATCACTATTGCAGTAACAGATTTCATGTGCTGGTTTCCCATTGGTTTGTGTGGAATATTGGCACTGGCTGGTATTCCCATTCCTGGAGAAATGAGTGTGGCCCTGGCTGTATTTGTTTTACCTTTAAACTCAGCTCTAAATCCTTTCATGTATACGTTCAATACTTTGGCGGAAAAGAGAAGAAAAACTGTGGATGCAAAACTTCTGAAATGGCTCGATTGTAATGCAGATTTGGTTATTAATTACACCCATTGCTTGGAGTAGTCTTAAGATGTGGAGTCCTTTTTTCTGTAAGTTATATGACATAAATGCATGCATGTAGTGGGTGTAATGTGTCCGTGTATGATAGATGCCCGTGCATTTTTATGTTTGTGTCAATGTGCTTCATGTACAGTATGTTCGTACTCCAACACAAATTCCTACACTCTTTAACTGGTGACCTGTTGTTCAAGGATTTCCGAGATGGTGACAAAGTCGCTCCAGCTGATGTTTAGGATGGTTTGAAGGCAGCGTTATGTATTTGTATTTCTCTTTCTTTGTCACAACAGATTTGTCTGTGTGAAATTCGGAGGGCTTTCCCCAGGGAGAGCACGTCACTACATGGAGAGCACCATCCATTTTTTTGGTATTTTTTTCCTGCATGCAGTTTTGTTTTTCCTATCGAAGTGGATTTTTTAACAGAATTTTGCCAGGAACAACCCTTTTGTTGCCGTGGGTTCTTTTACGTGCACTAAGTGCATGCTGCACACGGGACCTCGGCTTATCATCTCATTCGAATGATGGAAACGTTCAAGAAGTCGCAGTTGTTAGCGATAAGTGACCCACAACTCGGAGCCACAGAGGAGGGTGGTCAGAATGTCTCTGTACACACTCATCTCCACACCTTTTTCACATGATTGTTGTTCCAGACTCGTTTGTGGAGTCTGCCAAAAAGCGCTATTTGCTTTTGCAAATATATTGTCAATTTCTTTATTGCTTTCGGTGTATAACGATACTGTGTACCCCAGGTAGTTGAACTGGTGGACCCTCTTCACCTGTGTTTCACAGATGGTGATGTGAGGAGGATGGTAATCATCTTGAGGTGCAGGCTGGTGGAGAACGTCCATCAATTTCAGGATGACTTCCTACCCACCTACCAACCTCTTTTGTTTAGCTGTTGACTCATTTATGTATTCATTCAACATTCTTATTTTATTTTATCTTATTTTTGCTCATGACAAACTCTTTGCAGACAGGGCCACCATGAGAAGCTGTTGCCATTGGAACATTAATTTGTGTCGGAGACGCTATATGCAAGGGAATTGTCCTGCAACGCTCACGTATACCTGGAAAGTAGAGGCTGTATTTTACACGCATGACATGTAAGACACTTCACTGCCCATTGACTGAGTGGGATGTCCAGCAACAGACCTCTCAGAGCCCAAGTGATCTGTTTGCAATATCTTTCAACTGTTTTCTTTTGTGTGTGTGTACGTTGTGTCCTATTATTTTGTCACATTGGTTTGGATGACATTTCTCTCAGTAGCTAATAACGCTGTGCTGCAGTTGCCACGGGCAGACACGGGAATGTTGCAACGCTTGCCCCGGCAAAGTCATTCTTAACCTTTTCCTGAAGCTTGCAGTTTGACGTTTGTGAAGAAACGTGGTCTCCAAATTTTGTGATGCCTGAAGTTTCGCTCAGTGTTGTGTTTTGCTGTCTTGTGCTGTGGTTGTCCTGGCGTTGCTGTGCAGTTTATTGTACTGTCGTGCTGTAAAACACAAATTCATGCCAACACACACACACACACACACACACACACACACACACACACACACACACACACACACCTTGCAGGTAAATAAAAAGAGAAGTCATTAGTTATAAGCTATAGACCCTGCTACAGCCAACAGCACCAAATGCACTCAAGGCTGCACGCCACAAACTGGGTCTGGAGTATTACTTACAGAAGCCTTGACAAGCCAGCCCAACGCTACAGTGGATCAGCTCTCAGATCTTTCTCTGCCTGCCGTAGTCAAAACAGTTCTCAGTTCATGACGCTGTTTTTGTTTCTGCCAAGCCTACTGCCCAGGGCAGGAAAGGTCTGGTGCTTCCACCACACGCTGTCCCCAGGTGTGACTGCTTTGGCAACCTCGCAGAGTATACCACAGAAGTGCACCAAGTGTGGATGGAATGTTCCCTTTGTGGACTTCCTTTCTTCTGGCTTCATCCACAACTCTCTGGTCGGATTTTCGTCGGGGGTTCCTTGGCTATTTTTAGTATGCACGTCTCCATTTTTTTCCCCAGGTAACCGAAAGGCTAAAATTTAGTCGTGGAAATCACTGTTCTGACTAAAGGATTTTGAACATTTTTGGTGACTGTTTTTTTACAAGTTGGTTTTATAATTACACCCATTATTTGCTTTAATTTCCTATGTTTACTTTGATTGTTTCTTGTTATCTGCCAGTACGTATTCGAACTGATCCATTTATAAACTCTGCTGAAAAGTTGTCGAAACAAAAGCAGTGCAAACCCAGAGAAGCCAGTAATGGTGATGGGCTGTGCATGTCGTCATGTGACATACTTGTCGGTCTGCGAGCGACGAAAGTACACCATGAAAGCGTGCTGCATACCCTCCCCACTACAACATATCGTTGCAGAACATCCATAGAAGAGGACAGTCTCATGAAGGATATTTTCAAGTCTGAAGGATCTTGCAACATGACTGTGTTGCTTTCAGTGACATTGTCCAGTATCTCGGCAGAAACTGAAACAAAATCTTCAGCAACCGCTGCAGGGTATTCACCCGTTACTCGGTTGACAAGTTATCTATAATCTGGAGAATAAGGAACAGGTGCTTTTCAAAACTGTCACTGTGCCTTTAAAAATGGAACTGGACCTACACTTCTGGCTTGAGCAAAAAGGAAGTTTATCTTTCCCAGCTGGGGTGCCGACTAACTGAAGAATCTGTTTGAAACGTTCCATGATGACGTGTTGTGCTGCTTCTCACAAAGTGCTCGGATTATATAGTGTATTCATTACATCTTCACCAGTCACATATCTGATGTCATGCACAAAGAAATACCAACTGTCTTCTGTATATGGAACAACCATTTTCTCAAAACAAGTCAACAATGCATTCACTTGCCTTGTTCTGAACACATGGTTCTTATCCATGGTGCATATTTTGTGCTGGTTCACCAGCTTGCAACTGGTTTTCAAAGTCACCAGTCATCAGCGAATTTTCCTAACTTTAATTCCATTTCTATCAGCAATCTCAGGAGACATTTAATCAAATACGGTGCTTTCCAGCTAAATCGCAGATGAAGAGATCGACGGGGAGACATGAGGGAGACAGACAGACAGACAGACAAAGATGTTTTCACAGAAACAGACACTCACAACATTATTAGTATACTCTAACTTAGTCTAAGCTATCAGATTTACCTGGTGCCGACATTCACGCGAATAAAACAATGGGATTACCAAAACTCAGGCTAAAAATTGATATTGGATGACATTTACAACGTCTGCCTGATTTATCATTGAATTTATTATCGTTTTTTAAGTGAAAATGATGAAATGGTTGGAAAGATTAGATCCGAATGAAGCAAATCAAAGGCACGTTGACCAGTTCTAAAACCACTCAGCTGTAAGGAGAAATCGTTGACGCTTATCTAAACTATCTCCAGCCTCTCTACTCACCTTCTCTAAATACATTCATATGGTCAAATGCATTCACAGAACTGTTCACACTTACCCTCAGTTGTAGAATAGATCTACATCACTAGATCGGATCGGACTTGCACAGGCAACGTAGAAATCTGCATGGGTGCTCACATTTATGTTGTGCCCGCGTTTCGCATATTTTTTAGTATTTAGGAGTCTTCCGTTGTTTTCATAAATTCACGAGAAACCGGGCTTATCATTTCCAAGTACTTATTACTACTAGTACTTCACGGTAAAATGACATCACTGTATTGTATTACTCTTTTTGTCACAACAGATTTGTCCCTGTGAAATTCGGGATGCTCTCGTGGAGCACGCGTGGCTATAATGCTGAGAGCGCCACCCTTTTTTGTGTGTGTGTTTTGTTTTGTTTTTCTGCCTGCAGTTCTATTGTTTTTTTCTATCGAAGCTGATCTTTCTGCAGAATTTTGCCAGGGACAACCCTTGTTTCCGTTCTTATTTGAAAGAAAGTTAACCCTAGAATTTCAAGTATTTCACCTTTCGTCTGAGTCCTCAGTTTAAACAAAAATAGAGCTGAGATAATGAGACAGGTGTACAGAAGAGACATATTACACAAGGAAGATGTACGTTTACATTTTATCAGAAAAATGACGGACATAATTCGAACTATATGCTGCTGGAACTACCGATCAGCTGGTATACAGGTCAATAAGGGGAACAGAAACAAACCCAGTGACTTCCTGAAAAGAAGAGAGAGCCAAGTCTGTTCATTCATCTTTCATTTGACATGTACACACAGCAACAATGGCAGAAGAAATGCGAAAAACAAATGGCTTTCCTATCTCTTAAGTAGCCCCACAAAATAGGGGCTTCTTGTAGATTTTATACTGTGTTCATTAACTCACTCAGTACGGCCAGTCCTCTCTTCTCCTCTACACAGACCCCTCGGATGTCCAGTGGGTGTCTGAATGACCCAACCTTTAGTTTCCATCGTCAGAATTGTGGTATTCTTTGTCAACATTCACGTCTTCAGTATAAGAGCCTTCCGCTTGTAATATTTTGATGATGGTAATTGGGGAGAAACGCTGTTGACGTCGTCTCTTTCGCCGTTCGTATGGAGAGAGTTAATGCTCATTTTGTTTGAATGTGTTATGAAAGCGGGCTGAGCAACAACAAAAGATTTACTATCATGTCTTTTTGAGCTTCTGTTGTCTAACTGTTTTTCATTATCATGTTGTGGTTTGTACGATGATTATTATAGAGACCCGATCCATGTCTGCAGCTTGTGCAGCGTGTATGGACCTTTCTGTTCACCATATTTTCAAATTCTGTTCGCATGTTCCCGAGCTCTCACTGGTGCTGTGATCATGGAGCACGATCTTTTTTCTCACTTGATATATGACCACACATGTGTTGGATCAGTAATGGAACGATAAATCAAAGGAGCAAGAGAGGCCGACTATTGCCCAACTCACGCGTAATTCCAACTGAATCTATTACACAAATCACTATTTAGATAACCAGTAGATACAGATAAATCTTTATTTCATCTGTGCTTCGTCATTTCTGAATCACTAAAGTGCCACAGTTTCATTTGGGAATTCAGTTCAGTTCAGTTACTCAGTTTGATTTGAGAGTGTTTCAATATTGCTATGTCAAAATAGTTTTATGTTTTGCGACTGATAAAATGAATGTGAAACAATAAGCAGAAATGGAAATAGAATTAAAATTAGCATGTGTACCTAAATATGACATGAACAGATCAAAACATATTTTGTGCAAGTGGGTTCTTTGGGTGTGTTTTTTGTTTGTTTGTTTGTTTGTTTGTTTTATTTTTGTTTGTTTGTTTATTTTCTTTTTTGTTTTTTTTTCGCAGCATGTGGACATAGATTCTCAGCCATCTTCAAAACATTGTTTCAACTGAAGTTCACTTATGCATTCAAACACACACACACACACACACACACACACACACACACACACACACACACACACACACACACACACACATGGTTTCGTTATTGCAGACCAAGGTCTCTTCATTGAGCATAAAACTGATAGTGTAATTAATCATATTGAATCACTACGTAGATTAATTCTTTTTCCTGAGTAGGCAAGCCGTGATTTCAACATAGTCAATATTTTTTCTTCCCGTTCTTGCTGCCCCCACTGAGTTTTGATAGTCCACATGAAAAGAAGTGGGTTGAGAGCAGAGTTGAATGGTAACACAAATACAACCATGGTGTCATGTATCTGATCCAAACCAGCAACACCATGTGAATTCATTACCGTAACCAGTCCGAATGCAAGCCAGCAAACGGCATCTGTCACAGTCACTTTTCCCATCGCGTGGACTGAAGAATACACTGGTCTCTGTGTGGGGTTCAGCGCTATTCTGTATTTTGGTGTTCGTCTGGAGATGAGAGCCAGGCCAGCTACAATCGTCGTGCACAATGTAGAATTGATTCCCACAAGAACTGTAAACCACTTGAAATCTTGTCTGGGATGATACTTCTCAAATAAAGCCAGACGACACAGACCAGACTGACCAGCAAGTCCCAGATGCGACAGTTCAGGAAGAAACGGAATTAATGCAAACAAGATTCCGACGATCCACATAACTGTACACACTGTAGTTTTTAGAGGTCTATTGAATCTCCATCCATGTTCAGGGAAATAAAGGACAATGATGTGATACAATGTAATCAACCAGATGATCAACACTGATACTGCACTGGAAAGAAAGGAAAGAAATCCAGCCACCTTGCAAACAGGACTATTTGTCCACGTTTTTTCAACCTGGATGTATCGTCCGTCAAATATACGGTTTGCTACCACAATAATGATTATGTGATTTCCCATGCAAATATCAGCAACCAGTAAATGTGTGACAGTCACCACAAAGTTGTTTTCAAACACCTTCTTAGCGACGTGAAAAGTTATAATACAGACCAGATTCCCTATAATGGCAGAGAAGCCAATTATCCAAAACAAAATCTCGTAGAATTCTGTTGGTACCATCGTTGTACATGAAGATAGCACAACATGAGGAGCTAAACATTTGACTTCATTTGAGTGTTTCGGAAGTACATTTTTACAGCAAAATCTATAATTTGACGAAAAAATGTGTTTTAACTGAACTGACCCCAAGAATATATCAAAAGGAAAATCAGTAACTACATTCCCCACTATATCCAGTGTTTGGAGTGTTGGCATATTCTTAAAACCTGTTTGTCCAATGGTTTCAATAGAGCAAAATGATACATTCAAAACATGAACTTGAGGTAAATAAATTGATAATTTACTGAAAAAGGTACTGAGATGGGCCTCTGAGATGTCCATTTGTCTCAATGCATAATGGATAGACTTCGTTACTTTACTCGTCAGTTTGTTGATAGAATTTTTTTGTAAGAGTAGAACTCTCAAATTTGGCAATTCATGAAAGACAGCCATGTCAACAGTCTTTAAGAAGTTTTCAGAAAGATCAACATAATTCAAGTTGATAAGTTTAATTTGTGAAATGTTGGAGAGGAAACACTGGGATAAAATCAAATGGACAATAAATGTATTGCTTTTAAAATCAGTCAGCGACATGTTGGATCCTGTTGCATCCAAGTATCTCAGTTCAGGAAACAGGTCAGAGGGAAATGAACTTTTACACAGGAAAACATGACCCTGACACAGACAAGGCTCAGGACAGGTCCTGTCACACATCAGTTCATCATCACGCTGTGGACACTGACCCCAGCCATCACACAGATGATCGCCATGCACACAAACTCTGGAACCTCGACATCGGTAGAAACCAGGACACGTTGCTGTCTCACAGTCCTGTTCGTCTTCTCCATAAACACAATCAAAATATCCATTACATCGAGTGTAGACAGGCAGACAATATAACCACTCAGTTTTGCAGCGATAATGACTGGAAGGACACAATTCTTCAGCTGTCATCACCTGCTGAGTGAAGTAGCCTGTTCCATCCAGAGTCACATGAAACTGTTGCTTTTCGTCTTCCTCTTTGGTCGGAGCCAGGTAGGTATGGTCATCAGGACACTCAACCTCATCAGAGTCGTCCAAACAATCTGAATATTGGTTGCAACGTTGGCTGAGCAATACACATTGACCATTAGAGCACAGAAAACCAGGACATGAAGGACGTTCACAGAATGACTCATCACTACTATCAGGACAATCCTGTCTGAAGTCACACACAAGAGTGTGATCCACTGTAGTGACCCCATCATCACATGTAAACATGGCATAGGTATGTGTAATTCTTCTAGGAAGAAACACATCCAGCTCTTGTGAGTGGCTCACGTTCATGACAACGAAATGGTTTAGTTGCAAACAGTGACTTCTTAAGGCACATAACAAAAACACATGTGTAACATAACTGCCGGGTCGAGCCAATAAAGACTGCCTAGTACGATTCAAGATGGATTTGGGGAGGTGTAAGTGAGCAAGTAACTGATGTGAATGGAACGTTTCATGGGACTGTGACTGTACTTCACACATTGCTGAGTAACTGAAACTCTTCAAGCACCACATTCCTATAGGACGAAAGTCACAGTATGCTACCACAAGCCTCGTTGGTTTGTACCAGGGATTGAATACAAAGTGATTGATATTGTAAATCATGGTACTATCTGACCATTTACGGAACATGCTGTACTTGAATGGCACAGAGTCCCAGCCGGACGTGTAACCTAAAGTCACTTCAAAATCCTGATAGTTCTTAAAAACTAACAGAAGATCTATCTTTTCCTGCAATGTTTTTACTGACGCAAGTCTTCCACCCATTCTCTGACATTCATACGTAAGTAAAATTAGTGACGTATCACTGTCTCCCTTGACTAAATGAAAACACTTGTGTCTTGAAGCCACCAGTCCCTGGCAGTCAGGACTGCTGAAGGGACAGTGTTCTGTTTCGTCCCGTCCGTCTTCACACTCTGGCTTCAGATTACAGTGAACGTGATCTTGGTAAAGGGAGTAGTAATCCGCAGAGCAGTTGAACAATCCTCTGGACAACTGCACGTGCCCATAGTGCTCAGGAAGAGCAGACACATATATTTGCAGACCTCCGAAAACGGAAAAGTATACTTCTACTTCAATGTAGGATGTGTAAAGAATTGTCGCTGATGTAAGATGCTCAGTACACACACGTCCAATACTTTCATTGGCTGCAGTTTGTTTTGTGTATATGAGTTTTATGAACAAACCATCATTTACTTCATGCCTGAAATAATCTTCAAATTGTTGAATGCTTATCATAATAACATATATTGAAGGTACTCTCCATTCTTTTCTGAAATATTTATTTGCGATGTGTGTCATACATGGTGTCAATATATAACCAGAATATTTCAGGATATATTTTACGAAAATACTATCATGTTTTGTTGTATCGATAACAATCTTTATCACAGGCTCATTTTTGTGTAAAATGCACATACTGTTTGTGGATGACAGAACAAATATTTCTTTAAGTGTGTGATAATTGCATTTTAATTTATATATGTTGTTCCCTTGACCATTCATTATTTCAGTTCTCCAGTGCCTGGAGTCACACCAGTACGTCAGCCGTTGGACAAGAGCACGTGCATACAAACCCCGTGGAGCCACCACGTGCAGTTTACAGAAAGTGGTGAAACCACCACACACCCCGTACATCACCCCCTGGTGTGCTGTGTATTCCGGCAAGTTGTTCTCACAGTCTGACACACTGACCTGCAGGATGGTGGTGTTTGTGTTGTTTTGGTTTATGAGGTATTCTACACCTGGACACGTGTCGTTGATCTTCAGGGGACCAGCTGTGGTGAACATGTGTGTGTTGTTCATGCTCCACTGAGGTGTGGGTGTCCCAGCACTGACAAACAGGAGACAGTACTTCAGTCCACAAACCAGTGACATCCAAGTGGACAGGACGTGTACACTGCTGGCTCTGGTGAATCTTACAGCTGGTATATGATCCATTGCGGATTTTTGTTGCACTTTTGGATCATTACTTTATTTTTAATATATTTTTGTGATAAGAGTGCTCGATCTAATTCAATCCCTATTGTCCCATAACAAAACAACCATTGCCTCTTATATATCTGGGTCTACCTAAAGTTATCTTATCTACAGAGCTGAAATATGAAAACCGTTGATTTGATATTGATAATGACAATGACGTCTTTCATGGTAATTGTTACCATGGATTGATATCAATAGCAGCAGCAGCTGCAGTAGGAGCAGTAGAGGTAATAGCAGTGGTAGTGGTAGTCACCTGTCTCATGAGAAGATGGACTGTCGGTGTTAACAGTATCATGAATGTTATCTGCAGTGGCTACACATTTTAATCCTGGTATGACAGTGTCTGTTGCAGACTTCCCATCAGAAAGTAGAGAGCTGTACTGACAGTAACACAAACATTCCTACATGTCTTTTCCCAACCAGCTGTATGGTTCACTTCTACTCGGCTCGCCTGATCCCCTCGGTCACAGTATGTCTTCAGTGAACGCACTTCTCTGTGAGTTTTCAATCTTGTTTTTATCAATGGCTACAGATATGGTTTGTCAGTCAAAGTTGGCTTCATAACGCCCTGCATTCTTCATTGCTACAAAAATCACAATAATTATCATTTGCAACCCCCATTTCTTTCAGGGCAACATTAGTTCCAAGGATTCTGTGTAATATGCGTAACTAGAGCTATTTCAACTTAATGCCTTGAATTTTGTTTAATTTGTAAAGTGTTCCTTTCATGAAATTTATGTTTCCATTTTCTCATACCATTTTGAACAAGACTTTGGAAGTTTGTCATCTAATACCAGGATGTCATAGAATGATCTGGTTCCTTTAGGTACTGAATATATTATTTTCAACATACTGGGGGTATCATGTGCACAGTTATTTGGCATGCTCAACTTTGTCTGTAGTACATATTTTGTAATGGATGTTTTACAGTTATTAAATGCTAAAAAAAAGTATGTTCATTCCATATTTACTATTAAGTTCTTCTTGTATGAGGAAAGCTCCATTACATGTTAAAAAATGTTCAGTACAGTAAACATGTTTGCCATGTCAAATAAGCGTAATTATACATAAACACACAAACATATTCGGTGACAAAGCACTGATCAAATCGCTTAAGATTTGTATAAACACATTGAACATGGTTTTTGTTAACGAAAGTCATTGACATAAAATCTATTGACTTTCTCTCTACAGTACACTTTTTTCTGTCTCTTTCTTGCATAGATAGTGGGCACCTGCAAGCAAACACATGCAAACAAAATGTGTCACACGTGAGGACGGAACAGGTACAGAATGCAAAAAAGTCTCATACCTGAGAATAGTGTAGAATGAAAACAGGGAGTATGGGACCAGATACAGAATGCAAACAGTGTAACACCTGAGGAAGGAACCAGGTAAAGAATGCAAACAGGGAAACACCTGAGGACGGAAATTGGTGCAGAATGCAATCAGTGTAACACAGGAAGATGGAACCAGGTACAGAATGCAATCAGTGTAACACAGGAGGATGGAACCAGGTACAGAATGCAATCAATGTAGCACAGGAGGATGTAACCAGGTACAGAATGCAATCAATGTAGCACAGGAACATGGAACCAGGTGCAGAATGCAAGCAGAATAACACAGGGGTGTGGATCCAGGAACTGAAAAAAAAATCTATAAACTTTAGAGAGAGTTTGGGTGAGAGGTGTGTTGTTGTTGTTGTTGTTGGTAATATATATATATATATAATTCATTAAAAAAATATATATCCTAAACTGATATCACAAAAGGTAGGAACAGCATGCAAATCTCTATACAACACCACAACATCCCAGTGTTCAGTGTCACACCACTCAGATGACTGCAAAGTTTCCAGTACAAAACAAAGTCTTCAAAATGTGAACCTGTCGCAGAGATTGAAAAAAAAAAAAAAAAAAATGTGTGGAGACGAAGAAAAGAAAAATATTAGAACGAGGAATCAGTGACATTTCTCTTCACAAGGCAAAGGCACACGTGCAGCTTTGTCCTCCAAAGAGTAACAGTACTTATTTCCTCATGGGAACTGTTTCGAATATCAACAATGACGTTAATGCCATGGCGTTGCATGCCTATGTACAAATGACTGATTTATTTCCCCAAAGAACAAAATTTCTCAACCCATGTATTCATATAAATCACGTACGAAACGTTATCAGATGACAGAAGCAAATAAATCAAAAGTGTCTCAAGACGCACTGTGTATATACTTCTCTCTCTCTCCCTCTCTCTCTCTCTCTCTCTCTCTCTCTCTCTCTGTGTGTGTGTGTGTGTGTGTGTGTGTGTGTGTGTAACCCCCTTCAAATAGGGTGATGGCCTTATAGTGAATACATCAATTGTTTGTTTGTTTGTTTGTTTGCTCTCTCTCTCTCTCTCTCTCTCTCTCTCTCTCTCTCTCTCTCTCTCTGTGTGTGTGTGTGTGTGTGTGTGTGTGTGTGTGTGATCTGTCTTTCATTTCTTCTGTATCTCTTGCACACAAACATACATACATCATTCTCATATATATATATATATATATATATATATATATATAGAGAGAGAGAGAGAGAGAGAGAGAGAGAGAGATACATACATACATACATACATACATACATACATACATACATACATACATACATACATACGTGTGTGTGTGTGTGTGTGTGTGTGTGTGTGTGTGTGTGTTTGTGTTTGTGTGTGTGTGATATGTATTTGTGTACATATGCATCAATTCAGTCTTCTTACAGATACCGGCACTGCACAAAGATAGACACTCACGCAGACAACGTGCATAAGTTAACCCATGCATTAACTCTTTCCATACGAACGGCGAAAGAGACGACGTTAACAGCGTTTCAGCCCAATTACCATCATCAAAATATTGCAAACGGAAGGCTCTTATACTGAAGACGTGAATGTTGACAAAGAATACCACAGTTCTGACAACGGAAGCTAAAGCTTGGGTCATTCAGACACCCACTGGACATCCGAGGGGTCTGTGTAGAGGAGAAGAGAGGACTGGCCGTACTGAGTGAGTTAACGTACCACATGTACACGACATGTTCCTTCCGTTCTCACTAATCTTCCGCACTGGCAGGTCTCTGTTCGCAGGACCACAACCACTCCATCTCATTCACTCAACGTGTGTGTGTATGTGTGAATGTGTGTCTGCATGTTTTACATTTATTTGCTTATTTATCATCATTGTTGTCTTTTTTTTAAATTTATTTTATTTTATTTTATTTTATTTATGTATTTATTTTATTTTACTTTTTTTATAATCATTATTTATTTATTTATATATATATATTTTTTTTTAAATTATCTATTTATTTTTTTTTTTACGCTTTTAGTTGACTTCATCAAGTTTTTGCGCCTTATAGATATTATTATTATTAGTAGTAGTTTTTTTTAATGTATTGATCTATTATTTATTTATTTATCTATTTACTTATTTCTTTTTATTTTATTTCTTTTTATTGTTTTTTTGTGTTTTTTTTCTCAAGGCCTGACTAAGCGCGTTGGGTTACGCTGCTGGTCAGGCATCTGCTTGGCAGATGTGGTGTAGCGTATATGGATTTGTCCCAACGCAGTGACGCCTCCTTGAGCTAATGATACTGATACTTATTCAACATTCAACATTTTGCATTTTGCGAACATGTATGGCGTAGCACCACTGGTGTCCCGCGATACATGACAAAGCCCTCATGTTGTTGTTGTTTCCAGGAAACTTTGATTAGTAATTGCTGCTCTGTGAGTATGCAATAGACCGAGAGTGAGGTACTTCATTCAAGAAAGATATACTGAGAAATACAGAGAGAAAAAAATGTTTGAATCACAATCACATGCTCTCTCTCTGTTTCTCTGTACATCTCTCTCTCTCTCTCGCTTTCGCCCTTGCTTTTGCTCTCCCTCTCTCTCTTTCTCTCTCTCGAGAAAGATGGAGAGAGAGAGAGTGTGTGTGTATGTGTATGTGTGTGATGGGTGACATTATTGACAACAGGTGTGTCAACATCGTGTCACCTGCCCTGTGTGTTGCACACTGTGAAGAAAGTCAACCAGCTCCGTTCTTTCCTTGTTTCGCAATTTTCATCTGATTTCACGGCTGGTGTCCGTGTGCATGTCTTGGTTCCAACTGGACGTCACTCTGGTAACTCGCATCGTTCACTGTCTATTT
Organism: Babylonia areolata; assembly: GCF_041734735.1. Lineage (NCBI taxonomy): Eukaryota > Metazoa > Mollusca > Gastropoda > Neogastropoda > Buccinidae > Babylonia > Babylonia areolata. Next base: position 3,085,306 of record NC_134898.1, on the reverse strand, counting down.
ACTAGTCTTACACACTTGCTTTAACTCTCTCCATACGAACGGCGAAAGAGACGACGTTAACAGCGTTTCACCCCAATTACCATCATCAAAATATTGCAAGCGGAAGGCTCTTATACTGAAGAGGTGAATGTTGACAAAGAATACCACAATTCTGACGACGGAAGCTAAAGGTTTGGTCATTCAGACACCTACTGGACATCCGAGGGGTCTGTGTAGAGGAGAAGAGAGGACTGGCCGTACTGAGTGAGTTAAATCCAGCCGCTAAAAGAGACATGAAATTCTCCCCTGTGTCGTGTTCAGTGTCCAGGTCGTACAAATCTGACAAAAGGCACGTAGTAGTGTGGTGGTCTTGTAGCAACGCGTCCGACCAGGAAGCGAGAGAATCTGAGCGCTCAGGATCGAATTAAGTAGAAGGCAGTTTCTTCTCCCCCCCGCACCCCCCCCACCTCCTCCCTCCCCACTAAACCTTGAGTCGTGGGCTGGACGTTAGTCAATCGGACGAGACAATAAACCGTGGTCACGAGTGTAGAATGCACCTTGCGCACGTAAAAGAACCCACGACAACAAAAGGATAGTCCCTGGCAAAATCATAGGAAAACTTGCAGGTAGAAAAAGTGTGGCACTGCACTTACGTGACGCACTCTCCCTGGGGAGAGTAATCTGTTGGGACAAAAAAAAGTAATACTATATAGGGGAACTGATTTAAATTTGAGCACTTAGCTTTGGATTTGGTTAAATTATTATTATTATTATCATTATTATCATCATGAGCATTTACGCCTTATCTTGAAAATAAGCCGAAGGCGTCTGCAAATAGAACACATATGTAGATATTGAAAAGGAAAAATTGAACACAAGATACCAAACATTATTAAGAATGATTCATCCTCTGTTTATTCTTCTGTCACAGGTAGGTTAGGCTACGGATGGTGTCACACCTCTAGCTACATGGGCCAATGGGCACACTGAGGAGAGAGATCTCACAGTGCTGATGGAACATAGTGGCCAGGTAGACAGAAGGAGAGTTTGGACGGGTAAGATGATACTTTGTACTGATTTATATACTGAACAAGCAAAACGAACGGTCTCACTTTTGATATAACCTGGTGATGAAATTAGCTTAAGAAAAAAAGAAAAAAGAAAAGAAAAAGTTTCGAAAAAAGAGTAAATATGACTGATATGTCACAACAGATAAACGGTCAACTGATATAACTGTTCGCCTGGAAGCAGAGAATTACAGGTTTGTCACTCTTGTATATGTTTTAATTAAAGCTGTTCATTGTTCAGTTAAGCAATTCTCAGAGAAAATTCTTTCATTGTTTGTCCGGTCATTTTCAGTTCAACCTCTTTCAATCCATTATTTCAAAAGACATTTTTTCACCAAGCGCAGAAACGTCTTTCGGTGTGAATAGAACTTGAGCCACTTATAAAAAAAAAATTATAAAAAAAAAATGTATGGGTGAGATTTTCAAGTTGTCCAGTACAAAGAAGGAAGAGATTACAGACGAGAGATTTGCTTGAAACTGCAGAATACTGGACAACCCGTGTGATCTACGACACAGGTGATACAGGCCTGCTGAAACCTCGGTAAAAAGGGGGTCTCAGTTTGAAATGCATAATTGAGTTCACCCAAGCTGACAGTGTCAGATGTGGCAAGGCAATCCCGCGGGGCAGACAGCTGTATCTGATGCCACCGATAGCGAATTGTAGTCTTCAACATAACGTTTTTCCATATTGTGATATCACATGACTGACAGCAGATCATATCATGTTAATGAAGTCAGCTCTGTGCCACGAACTAATGCAGGGTAATTCTGGGCAAGAGGACTCTTTATGCAAGAAATCCGATTTTTCTTCTCGTTGAAAACACAACACTTCGAAACCAAATGGAAACGACAGAGGCCTAATCACTCTACAAAAAACCCCAAACCTTCGAAGATTAAAGCAAACAGTTACACATAAGAGGTGATGAACTAAAATTTTATGTTTGGCCTTTCCACCCCTATGCGTGGGGCAAAACGCCTTCAGGTGAGGGGCAAAGCACCTGGTGTTGGCGTTTTTCATCGACATTTCGGTCATTCTGCCCATTGATATGATTAAAAACTGGATACTCAAAAGGGTATAAATCGTGTCTCGTTTAGATGTCATTAGCCTACTTAAAGACAGTGCTTTGCTTCGTTCATTACTCTCTCTCTCTTATTCACAGTCACACAGCCTTTATTCTTTTACCTTTATCTGTCTCTGATAATCATATAAGCACGTTCTCTTTTAGAGTCTAGAAGAATCTATTACAATCACGTCAAAAGCAAATCCTACAATGAAGATGATCAACAAAGCCTCGTTGCAACTTCCTTCTCCATTTTTAGTGAAATCTCATGTGCAGGATCACCTGCTAAACGGGGATGTCTGCCGGAGATAAGATAGTATGGACTGAGTCCAGTATTTTCATGAATCCTTGAGTTGTAGGAATGGACGTCAGGTATCATTTTTTTTTTCTCCAACCCACTTTCTGTGGATCTTGTAGACACCTGAGCATGGAAAGCAGCGTTCTGTTGTATCTTTCCACTGGGTTTCCTGCACGGTGATATGGAGTAGAATGGCATTTTCTGTATGAAAAATGCCTACACTAATCACATAAAATACAGGATGTGAAACCTTACACTAAGAAGAAATCTTCCCACAGTGTTTCAGTAACACATTGTACAGTTTGATTTAAAGTGTGCATTGACTGCAAAAACATTGTAAGATGCTGCTCCACAACTAAGATACCGATCTTCCACCCTTATCATGAAAAAAGTAAAATTGTCAGCTCACAGCAATTCATGTGAAAGACGTTTCAAACTATTTCCATTGGAACTATTCACGCTGTGCACTTTTTCAAACATTTCAACCACACTCGGAAATAATCTGTGAATTCCAGGCTACTGAAGGCTTGGCGGAGTGCACTTGTAATGTACATGGAAAAAGTCATCGTGCACACCTTTCATGGCTGCTTCCATGTGAGCAGCTTCCATGTGTGTGAGTTGCCTCCATGTGTGTGAGCTGTTTCCATGTGTGTGAGCTGCCTCCATGTGTGTGAGCTGCCTCCATGTGTGTGAGCAGCTTCCATGTGTGTGAGCCTAGAACTACTCGTTGCCACACTTCTTTTTCATCATCTCCCATGACTCCACTGTTCAGAACACTATCTCTCTGTTTCAACTTGGCTTGTTCTTTATCCCGGATATTAAATTCAGCTGATTCTTCATCTTTGTACAATTTCCAGTGGTTTTTCTTGACTCAGGTGTTGAATAACAATTGCCAGCACTGGATCTGTCATCTGAAACGTTCTTCATTCTTCCTTGGAAATAAATGTAATCATCCAAATGCAGATTCCAAAATATCTGCATTCAGTTTCATTTGTGTCGTTGATTACCTGATGTGTGGATAAAAATATCTAAAACTCGGCATTTCCCCATTGCATTCCACCTTCTCTCTCTCTCTCTCTCTCTCTCTCTCTCTCTCTCTCTCTCTCTCTCTCTTTCTCTCTCTCCATTCTTTCATTCATTCGTTCTATATTTCCATTAATCTTATCATTTTTTATTTATTTATTTCTTTTTTCTTTCTCAAGTTTTCCGTGTTTTATAGAATCCCTTTTTTACTTTCTTTCTTTCGTTGAAGTCTTTCTTGCATGCTTCTATACTTCAGCGTGTGAGTCACAGAAGCTTACCCATTAATTTTTGTATCTTATCTATTGGGAGTGTTATTGTGTCTGTTCTTTGAAAGGTTATATAAAACCTGGTGAAACAGAAAACCTTTCTGTGGTCTCGACGTCATTATCATCTGGGTATATCACTGTCCAAAAAAATCTAAGTGACATCTATCCTGCTTATTTGTGGAGAAGCATACCAGTGCCAGCTAAAAACGTGATCATGGTCAGTTACAATCATGATACAGAAGGGGTGGTTAATGTTGCACTATTTAGACACGCCAGGTTTTATAACCAGACAGCCGATATTTTCACAGAAAAGAAAAAGGAAATATGGAGCACTGTTTCACCTGAATCTGATTTTGCCCACCTGTTTAATTTAACAAAAATCAGTGTTCGGCTCAAGAGAAAGTCGTGTGATAGCACAGATTGCTTCAGACTTTTCTTTTCATTTTTTTCTGATGATAAACTGCCCCTCAAGACACTGGATGGTTTTTGGAACTGTTCTGTGGAGCATTACACCCGCTTCCATCACCACGTGGCGTGTAACCTGAAGACAGAGTGTGAAGATGGACGGGATGAAACAGGTCAGTGTCCCTACAGCAGCCCTCAGTGCCATGGAAATATAGCATTATGTAACCGTTGCTACACAATAGTTGACAGTCTTCGTGGATTTGCCAGTGATGAAACAGATCATAATAAGAGAGCTGATGACTACTGTAATTCATTAGGGGGCAAGCTGCGCTTACCATTGTGTACCAATGACGTTTTTGTTACAATATTAAACAAGACAAAAATACATCCAGGGAGGTTGAGATACCTTTGGACTGGCTTGTCTACTGATGATAGATCGTTACCAAGTATGTACATATATAGTGTGTCACATGAAGATATGACTGTCATTCATCATTCTTTGGGTTTTAAATTTATATACTTTTTAAAATCGAAGAGATGTCTTTTTACTAAGGGTCGGTCATCAGTCTTAATAACTGATGACTTTTGTACATCTCGTAGGCGCACAGCATATTCCTTTGGAGCATTTTGTGAATTCTGGGAAAATCAGACTGAGAAAATCCTTCATCATTCAAGGACGATTCCTTTGAGCAGCACAGCGTTTTCACTGCCCATGGGACACCAGTCTATGACGATGTGCCATGATGGTCAAGTAACACATACATTTCTTCTGTGTGGTTCCAACCCGTATAAACTATGTCAAGAGAATCTGTCTCCTTGCACTTTATCCGGCAATCTGCCAGTTGTACGTAGGTTTCGTTCGTTAGGACACCATGCAATTCTAACCCCGGTATTTACGTGCCATGATAAGTTCACAATGTTGTCTTATAGCCTGGTGTGTGATTTCTTAGCCGACTGCCAGGACAGGAGTGATGAATCCTTCTGTAAGTATCCTCTTTGTGTCAACATGTTTAGTTGTGGTGATAAGCAATGTGTGTCCTTTGACAAGATCTGTGATTATTCCTTCCACTGTGAAGACAAGTCTGATGAAAAAAAATGTGAAAATTTTAGATCCAGAAAATGTTCACAGCCAAGTATTCCATCGCCTGCTCTGGTTACTTTTGATGGTGTCAAATACTTTATCTCCATCCCAATGAATTCCACTGAGGCCTGTCCTGACACCCACTATCGTTGTCCTGGTGAGCTCAATGACTGTCAGCCTGTCTACACAAGATGCAACGGAATGTACGATTGTATTGACCACCAGGATGAAGAGGGGTGTGAGGAAATGAAATGTCCAGGACTTTTTCGATGCAGATTTTCAACAATATGTTTGCACAAAGACTTCATATGTGATGGCTGGCCTCACTGTCCAATGAAAGATGACGAACTATCGTGTGACATAGCATGTCCTGTGAACTGTCTGTGTCAAGGTCACACATTTCTGTGTCATTACCCTTTCTCTGCAGGGCTCTTTCTTCAGCTCCGTTACTTGGATGCTACAGGTTCCGGAATGACGTTGTCTGACGTCAATAACAACACTCTCCTCATTGGCGTGGTTTTTGCTCACTGTTCTATTACCTTCTTGTCGAAATCAAAATTAGCAAATTTAAGGTTTCTTGATCTCAGCGGGAACAAACTGCAGTATATCAACCTAACTTCATTTCTCAACTTAGAAAATCTCCAAGCAATGTCTCTGTCTCACAATCCTCTGATTTCCCTCCATAATAGTTTATCATCTGTCAGCCAACATAGTGCACTCACCGTGGTTGATCTGTCACACACCACACTGACAGTGTTAGACACTACAGTCTTCTCCCTGTTTCCACGGATACAGAAACTGAATTTAACTTTCGCTTCAATTCATACAATTAGCCCTGCTGGGTTTCACTTCATACCACAGTTAACTGAACTTTACTTGGATGGTAGTCCTGTGAAAACGTTTCCACCTGACGTATTTAAAGACCTTTCCAATTTCAAATTCATATCCACACAAAACTATAAACTCTGCTGTCATGAAATGCTACCACATCACTTTGATGACTCTTCATGTATTGCACCAAGAGACGAAATTTCTTCATGTAAAGATTTGTTGAGATCATGGACATATCGAGTGTTTTTGTGGCTGATCGCTTGTCTGTCAGTGACTGGTAACGTCCTCTGTTGCTGTGCACGTTTGTTTACGAAACATATGGCATCTTCAAGTGGCTTTGGTGTGTTTGTCACCAACCTTACAGTGGCAGATTTTCTTATGGGTGTCTACATCACAGCTATTGGGGTGGCTGATGAAATATACCATGGACAATACCTTCACAATGATGACAAATGGAAAAACAGTGTGACCTGTAAAGCGGCTGGCTTTTTATCTCTGTTGTCCAGTGAGGTGTCAGCTTTGATAATATGGTTCATTACTCTGGATCGCTTTCTTGTTCTTCGCTTTCCTTTAAGCACCATGAGGTTTGACCAGACATCAGCAGCAGTGGCCTGCCTGTTGACATGGCTGGTTGGTTTGGCGTTAGCATCGTTACCGTTACTCCCGATGACGTCACATTGGGAATTTTACAGCCAGACAGGTATCTGTGTTCCTTTGCCAGTCACAAGACAGGATTTCAAAGGAAGATATTATTCTTTTTGTGTTTTAATAATCCTTAATTTCATTGTATTCTTATTCATCTCTGCTGGCCAGGCTTTTATTTATTGGTCTATACAAGACAATGCTTTAAAAACCAATTCCACAAAAGTGTCACAGGACATGACCATAGCACGACGGCTGATCACTATTGCAGTAACGGATTTTATGTGCTGGTTTCCCATTGGTTTGTGTGGGATAATGGCATTGGCTGGTATTCCCATACCTGGAGAAGTAAATGTGGCCCTGGCTATATTTGTTTTGCCTTTGAACTCAGCAATAAATCCTTTTATGTATACGTTCAATGCTTTGGCGGAAAAGAGAAGAAAGAGTATGGAAGCAAACCTCCTAAAATGGCTGGATTGTAGTGCAGATTTGATCGTTAATGACACCCAATGCTTGAAGTAGTTTTGTGATTTGCATCCTTTTTTCTCAAGAGTTACATAACATAATTGTGTGCCTGTTGTAGGTGTTATGTGTTTGTGTATGCTGCATGCCCCCTCATTCATTTGTTTTTGACAGTGTGCTTCATGTACAGTCTGTTCACACCCTAACACAAAATCATACACTCTTTTATATATTGACATAGCTTCATGGAAGTTCACTGCGAACAATGAAAACGTCAGTTGACTGGAAATGACAACACAGCCCAGAGGCAGACACACCACTGCTGTCGCATTCTGGACAGACAATAGCAGTTGATTGGTCTCGTATCTTCTGCAGGATTGGTGTTTCTTCGTGTCAAGGTCCTGAAAACGCCTTCCCTCGAACGCCAGAGCTTCCTTGTAGACAGCCAGCCACCAGTTACTGTGGTCAGTGGCAAGTTTCCCACCCAAGTATGGAAATTCTGCAGGCGCTGAGGGAAGCTTTCTGGCTGTCCTTGAAGCAGTTCAGTCGTCCTCCTATGTTCCTTGCAGCAGCAACCAGCTCCGAAAAGGATATCATCTTTGGCAGTTGAGTGTTGTCTATCCGGACTACATGTCCAGCCCACCAAAGCTGGGATTTCCCGATGTCTGCTTGAACCCCAGTCATGTACTCTCTGTGAAGCACTCGTGTGGTGCAAACTTTGTCCTTCCATAAATTACCAGTGATCTTACACAAGGACCAATAGTGGTACTGGGGAAAGGCAGCTTCCCAGGTAGGTAATTTTATCCACAGTATTCAGAGTTGTGCCCACTATTTCGATTTGAGACCAGAGGGACATCTGGCAAGTCATTGCAGGTGTGCTCCATTCTGCATGGGCACAGCCACCTGCAAAGTGGCCTTCCCTCACAGGGACTTACAGGACATCAGTTTTCGCCTGCAGACGTCTTGGACTGAAGAAACAGCCATCAGATGTGTAGCAGACAGTCACCCCAGCACTGGTCTGGGAAAGGGTGGTGAAAAACTTAGTAGGATGGGAGCCAGCACAGAACCTTGCTTGAAGCCATTTGAGACTGGGAATGGATCCGACACGTCACCGTTATCAACTATGCAATCCTTCATGCCACCATGGAATGATCGGACGATCTGGACAAACTTTGGTGGGTAGCCAAACTTGGACAGGATGTCCCACACACCCTCCCAGCTGACAGTGTCAAATGCCATTGTCATATCATCAAAGAGGATGTAGAGGTTATGATTCAGCTCAAGGCACTTCATTTACAGTTGCAGTTGCTGAACTGAAAAGATCATGTCAGCCATCCCCTGTTGCTCCTGAAAGCGCACTACTTTCGGATGCCGCATCATCCAGCAGGTGGTGTGTGACGTGGCTCATGATGACATGTGCCATGATTTTCCCTGTGATGCACAATAGTGAAATTCCTCTGTGGTTGTCACATGATGCTCTGCCCCTTTGTTCTTGTAGATGTGGATGTTGCTGGCATCCTTGAAGTCCTGTGACACTAGTCTTTTCTCCCAGAACTGTTGCATAAGCTTGGTAGTTTTGACGGCAATGGTTTCTCCTCTCTTTGTAAAGCATATCAACGCGTATGGAGACCTGGACATACACTGCACATTGAATATTACATACAGGTGGGTCTGGTGACTAGATCTACAGGTAAATGGTTACTGATTGCACGCTTTTCTTTTGTACATTGGGTTGGTTTAAGAGACAAGGCACTGACTGCTTAAGGGGGAAAAAACTATTGGCAACGCTTTTGGCTTTGGTCTGATTACTTCTGTACTGACAACCTTAGGGGAACATCTAAAAAATCCTAAAAGGTGGATGTGATTCATACTGGCTGATTGATTTGACTTTTCTAAGTAGATGCTTATGATATATTATGTCGTCCAGAGATGGTAAGTCAGACCCGATTATCTTGCTGCTAGTTTTACAATTCTAATCATAGCTTTGATTTCTGCCTTTGAAATGTTTCCATACCAAACAGTAATAGTGAATAGTGAAGGTTAACATACTTTGATGACAGGTCAATAAAAGTCAACCATTATTTCGTTTTTGAGTCAAGACTTTTTAAGGTTCTGGTGAAAGTTCTTAACATTTTTTTTCCGATATGTTTCTTCCATATCAAATCATTATAAATGATCAGTCCAAGAAATATAGATTCACTGATGATCTTTTATGGATGTTTTTCATGGCAAGTGGTTGGGTGTCAAAAGCTGGTCTTTCTGAAATCTAAAATTAGTTGTTTTTTTATGATGCGTTGAGTTCGAAGTTGTTTTGGTCACACTAGCTTATGTGTGTCCAGAACTTCTTATGTGTGTCCACGTGTAACCCTGTAATTTGACTTGTCACTGATAATAATCAGCCCCTGCAGAGTAATGTCATTGGCAAACGTAACCATGGTGTTATGTTCATTATGAGCCACACAGTCAAGTTTGATAATGAATCGAACAGATGGGACAGAACACAGACAGAAGAGATAGGTCACCAACTATTTGTGATGTGCCTCATAGAAAGTCTAAGATGCATGCACAAAGTGATTCAGACAGCGAGAGTTCTTTGAATTTAAAATGTAGCTTTGATGACACTATTATGTTGAATGCATATCTGTAGTCAATGAAAAAGATCATAGCATCACTGTTTGGATTTTCGAGATGCAGAGACCAATGTTAATGGCATCTTCAACTGATCTCTTAGCTCTAAAGGCCGACCGCTGGATGGCCTGCTGGTTGATCTCAAGACTGATGAACAGCTAACTAAGTGTTCATTCCAACACTGTGTGATGTCACTCTTCATGATGAGCAGAGAACCAAAGGTGCCGTGGCACATGATGAGGGTCATAAACGTTCTTCAAGCCAGCAAAGAACTTGGAGTTATGCTGGTCTGCATACTTATGTTGTACTGCAGCCTTTGCTTCTCACCACTTGTCCTCCATCTATCTCAGCAGTCTGGACTTTGGCCCTGAGTTGCTTGAGTCAGTCAAGTTTGGCTGGAGACTCCATGTCACTGAGACAGTGAACAAATTCCTCCTGCCTCTCCAGGAGTAAGCTGGTGATTTCGTCAATGTTGCTATCAAACCAGTCCTGATGTTTCTGCTATAGCCAGCCAAGAGAGAGTGCTGTAGACTGCATCCCAGAAGCTGGCCCGGGCCTTCTTTGAGTTGCCCTTTGCTGGTAGGCTCTCGAGCTGATTTGTAAGGCTGGTTGCACATGTTTCCTTGATCTTAGTGTTGACAAGTCTGAACGTCAAATTCCTTCTTAATATCAGGTTTCTGGCATCTGTGTTTGCTGTCAGTGGATAAGGACAACTCACTCCTCAATAGTACATGATATTAACGTCCTGGATGTTTCAGCACCTGCTGATCATGTAGTCAGGTTTAAGTGTTTGTAACGGGGTAGCCTTAAGAATGGCAGGTAGTTGGTACAGGGTACTGGTAATGGTAAGATCATGTTCAGCACAGAAGGTAAGAGACAGCTGGCCGTTTGAATTCTCCTGTTCTATGCCACAAGGCTCGAGAACATCTGGCCAAGACTGAGAGTCTTTGCCCACACAAGCACTGAAGTGTCCAAGTAGCAGCAGCATGCTATCTTTTGTGACTGAACGAAGGAAGCTGGTGCAGTTCTGACAGAACAGTTCTTTCTGCTCCTGGCACGTCACAGTGGGAGTGTATGCACAGAGGAACGCCTAGTGCGTCTTTTCTGTGCAAAGGAAGTCTGTGACTTCTTCAGGGAGGTTTTCCAGGTATTTAGTGTGATGCGGATGGCAAGCCAACTCCTGCTTCTCTAGGCTCATCCGGGTCCTTTCCTGGGCACAATAAAGTGTAGCTAGCTCCAGCCTTTGTGATTTCGCCAGTGATGTGTGTGTGTGTGTGTGTGTGTGTGTGTGTGTGTGTGACTGCGTGTGGCTGTGTGTGTTTTCCTGTGCTTGTGCTTGCTCGATATCTCATTGTTTGTGAATGTCTGTTTTGTTTTCCATCTCACACATCCACTTCCCTGCCCTTTCACACGCATTCACAAATATGTTTCTGTCTCTCTCTTGCACGTGGACACACATAAACAGGATATCTCTCCCTTTCGCTCTCTCTCCCTCACACACACACACACACACACACACGCGCGCGCGCGCGCTCTAACGACATACATGGAAAAGATGTTGATGGAATGAAATACAAAGGAAGGGAGTTAATCCAAAATTCAAATAGAACACGCAGTCTTACTCAGTTGTTCCCCCTTACACCGGCGAGCTCATGCGACAGCTGGGTGCAATGAGAGAACCACTGGTTTGACAGGAATTATCGGTTGACTGTCTGTCCTCCTCCCACATCCACCCCCTGCCTTTTTGAAAATTAGTCTCCGTTACTTTTTTTTGGCGTTGTATCTTTCTTTTCTATGTCTTCTTCGGACACTTTGTGGGCTTCCGCACGCGCGCGCGTGTTTTGTGTGTGTGTGTGTGTGTGTGTGTGTGTGTGTGTGTATGGCGAGATGCGGTAATATACGGATACTGGCGTAAGATTTCGAACCAAGTCAACGCATGTAGTTCAGTAAGACTGTTTTCAGTTGAAGACTTGTTGCATCAAAAGTTCCAAACAAGAAAGTTCAAAGTAGAAAATCACCCCCTTAAATTACCTTGATTTTGGCTTTTGCTGTCTGGTGAAGTTTTATCACGAAATGATGTCAGTTCACAAGACAGACGAAGTATCCGAAACATGTCAGTCCCTACGCGCTTATTGTTTTGCAAAATTTGATTAGAACACCCACATTTTATATCACACAAGTTCTGAAAAACCAAAGTATACATTGATTGTGAATGAATTTCTTAAAATTAATTAAATTTGAAGCATTTCACGTTTAGTTGTGCTTGAGATGAAGTCAGGTGTCACATTCGGACATAGAACACATGTTCTTTGGTTCTGCTTTACACAGATAATAAAATTCCTTAATTTTATTTGTTGTTTGTTGTTGTTATTGTTGTTGTTGTTTGGTTTTGTTTTTTTCTCAAAGTCTTACTTTTATTACATTTTGTTTTTCTGCAATCCTACATACTTGTTCACTGTGAGGATAACGCTAATCAGTTTTCTGTTGATTGACCGAACAGAAAGATACAAAGAATCCGGTGTTTTGATCACAATTCTTCAGATAAGGAGGAAAACTCTTGTCAAGTGATATAAATAATACAATTGCCATTTCATAATAAGATGAACGGTAGTACTTTAAACAGTTAAACACTGGGGAGAATTGATGTGAAAATGGAGTGCCTGCAGTGTTTCTGAAAAATAAAATCATCCATGGTGAGGGAGTTAGTTTAGGTATTTTGGGTTCCATGTTACATATGTCATAAGGTTTTAGGCAATCATTATTAATAATAAAATACATAATTTTGCACAGGCTTTGTTTGAATGCATTGCATTGGCTAAGGATCGCATGATAGATTCATTACTATCATTATTATAAATCCAGTAATTCAAACATCTGCGTCGGGAAAGTTAGTTTAGGTAACTTGGATTCAATGTTACACGTGTTACAACAAAGTTTTACATAATCATTAATAAAATTTATGATCCACTGTTATCATTATGATTATTATTTATATCCCACGCTATATCGACGTCTACTGCGCCAGGGTTCGTGAGTCACATTTGCAAATACCGGTTCATTTCCAAAGAAAAATATGTATTTCATACCGTTCTTTTCACATCAAGACATGATGTACAATTTTGCCATCATCTGCCCTCCATACTTTCCCAAGTTAATGTCTGGACAGAGCGCTGATAATGTTCCTTGAAACCGAACCGGGTTAACACATATTTAGATATTTATATTCTACACGTTAATAAGCGGAGCATGGAGTATATCCGGTCCAAGTTGTGCATTGCGTAAAATATCAACAAACTTGTACTTACGAACTAAATGATCCCATGCTGCCTTCGTAAATTCACCTTTGCAGTCGGTATAATACCGATTTCATTCTTTATGATATGTCATGAATGGTAGGAAACTGTAAAACATTCATAAAAGCGGATTTGCGTCTTCTACCACTTAAGTATAAAATACATGAAATTGAAAATGTTTGTTTCCTTTTGACCCAAAGAGCTCTGTTCCTAGCTTACTGTTCAGAATCAGTTGTCTGCCGCAGTGACCTGCTCTGAACGCTTTCCTCTAGCGACCCCTTATACCGCGCTTGCGTAACCTTCGCCTGTGCTTGCCTTGCGACTCTTTGTAAGGTGCTCTGACACAGGCAGAAGTAATAAAAAATATTCGATTCTGGACATTAAAAATCAAAATCTACTTATGTTCCCGCCCCCCTATAGTGGTCAACTTTATATCAGTGTGATCAGTATTATTTATTCTATTTTATCGTAAAAAGAACGGTCTTGTTGCAGAAATTTTGACCTAACGCAAATTTTAATCTAAATTCCCTGGCCTAACGTCAATGCATAACAGATCCCCCACATCACATGCCACCCCAACCCTCACCCCCTCTCCCACCCTCAGGGTGAAAGTGGGAGCCTGA
>NC_134898.1:3050146-3065146 GCF_041734735.1 Babylonia areolata | reverse complement strand
CTTAAAGCTTCTACTGTGCTCACAACGTTGCACTTCAATTCTATCATGACGGCTGATGAACCATATTATGAATTGTATCAAATAACATTTATAAACAGTAAGTAATGAAATAATGAAATAAAACAAATAAACAAACAGTACATAATATAGTAAAATAATGCTAATATCAATGTTAACATGAGATTAAATTTATTGTCACCAGAGTAATTGGCCTGATAGAAGAAAAACACGAAGGAAAAAAAAAAGAAGAAGAAGAAAATTTAGAAGAATGGTGGGTAAGGTGGTGGGGGAGGGGGAACAGAGGGGAGAGGATAAATTCTAACAGATCATTAGCCAATCCATTCAACTTTGAATATTTGGTCAGTGAAATAAATCCAACATATATTTTACAAATAGAATCATGTTGTACCCTTTCTTCACAATACTTTCTAAGCTAAAATCTATTTGAATCGGAGATAAACTGGTGAACAGTTTGAAATATGAATGTATTTGTATATTTTGGAGAACAGGATCTCCATGCAACAGAATTTTAACGTGAATGTAGTTTGGAGATAAATTTAAGATTGTGTTTGCCCGAGCCATATGAAAGTCTTGACAAAATAATAAATAATGTTCAGCAGCTTCACTTGCAGTGCCACAAGCACAAAGTGGGTCGTCTATTAAATGTCTGTTGAACATATCTGAAGTCGCTAATCCCTAGACGAAGTCGACAGTGAATTATTTGTTCCTTCCGTTTACCAAAGTAGTAATAGCTAGGCACTACAGCATTGTGAGGCTTCTGTTCTTTCTTTAAGCAAATGTATTAATGAATTTATTTATCTGTTTATGTATTAATTTCTTCATTTCAATCATTTATCTATTCATGTTCAACACACACGCGCGCACTAGCTTACACACACACACACACACACACACACACACACACACACACACACACACACTGTTTATAACCATCCCCTCCTCCATCCCCCTTCAGTGTCTCTCCTGTCCGTTCTCTCCATTGTTCCCCTTCTAGAATATCCCCAAATGACCCTCCTATTTTCTCATGTATTCCTTTTATTTGACCCTTTTTATGCCTTTTGGTGTATTTATCAACAAAGAAAAGGGTTGGAGGTACATCTGATATGTGGGGGATGGGGGGTGGGGTGGAATCTGGATTTACCCCTGGAAAGGGGTAATTTTCCATACAAAATATATCCCTGGGGAAATGAATGAGAAGGGTTTAGTTCAATGGTGTTACACTGGGTGGACACCTCATCTTGACAGATCCCACAGGTCCCCGAAAAGTGGGTCATCTGTACACGGTGTAAAACACCCGGGGAGGAAGAAAGCCTGGTGACAGTCTCCCAAGTATTGTTGTAACAGTTGGGGTCTAGTGAGACAGTGTGTGGGGGGGAGGGGTGGGGTTTGGGGGGTTGGGGGGGGGGTCATCTGTTATGCCGTTGTTGTGGGCTTGACACTATAGTCCAGGACAGATACAAAAATGGTCAAAATGTCTGCAACAAAACCGTTCTTTTCACGATAAAATAGAATAAATCATACTCATCAAGCTGATATAAACTTGACCGCTGTAGGTGGGCGGGAACATGATTAGATTTTGATTTTTAATAATTATTTCTCACACATTTGGCCATGAGAGAGCACCTTACAAGTGTATTATACCGACTGCAAAGGTCAATTTACGAAGGCAGCATGGGATCATTTAGTTCGCAGGAACATTTATGTTGACATTTTACACAATGCACAACTTGGAAATACTTCATGCGCTGCTTATTAACGTGTAGTATATGAATATCTCAATACCTGTTAACTAGGTTTGTTTCAATGAACATTGTCGGAGCACTGTCCAGACAATTAATTCAGAAAGCATGGAAGGCAGATGATGGCAAAATCGACCATCATGTCGATGTAAAAAGAATGGTATGAAATATATACTTTCTGGCTTCCCCATCTCGGGTTCTGGGGCGAGGGGTATTTCTGAGATGTCTTCTCTATACCCCTGGACCATAATAATGGATATCCCAGAAATACCTCTTGCGGGAAATCTGACCCATACCAGAATAACCACCTGTGAGTTAATCTCATTAAAAGAGGAGTAATTCTGAGATCTCTAAACATTACCTCCTTTCCATTTTTTAAAAATATTTTTTCAGCTTCTTCTTTTATTTTTTTTCCTTGCTTTTTCTTTTTTCTTTTTTTCTTTTTTTTTTTTTTACTAGAAAGAGGAAACGGTAGATGCGATATGGAAATGGGTCACGCACACACTCACACGCACATAACATTCACTAACACCAACACACTAATGCACTCACTCACTTCATACATATACCACAAGGAGAGTGCCCACAGCGTTCTGCCAAGAAAAAGTCTGCAACCCCTACCCTCACCCGACCCCCTCCCCTCACACCCATCTCCCCAATTATCAACGGGAATAAAAGCACGGGGTGGCTCTCTAGCACTGACTTTAGCTGACCACAAAAACCTGTCAACAGATACAAGCTTGGCTGCCGGGAAACAAAAGTGTTGACTGTCGGGACAAACTCAATCAGCCTCTGATTACATGCTGTCTACTCCGCAACGGGGTCAGCCAATCATAATTATCACACACACACACACACACACACACACACACGCACGCACGCACGCACACACGCACACACACACACACACACACACAAAGTAACATGCATGAACAAATAACTTTTTTCTTTCCTTTTTTTCTTTCCAATGTCATTGTAAAATGCATTCTCAAGCACACACACACACACACACACACACACACCCGGCCATCATGAAATCGGGTGACCTAGATAAAGTTTTCACCGTCCAGCCTGTTACGTAAAGCAAACGTCATGTGGGCAGGTGTTGGAGCGATAACCACTGACACGTATTGTCCACCCGCTACAGAAAGCTCCCCACCATCTCCAGATAGCCGTCAAGTCCACTCGGGCCTTCCAAAAGCAGTACAGCGAACACTGGACTTCACCACTGCCATGATCATCTCTCTGAACAGACACGTTCTCTCTGCGTGTGTCTACTGACTCCGCTGTGAGTACTGATTGTTTTTGGGGGTTTTTTGTTTTGATTTTAACAATGAACAAACAGAGTACTTGCAAGCCCATGCCTTCTCGCAGTCCGATGGGGTGTTCCCGAACTCTTTCTCCCGTTTTTTCAAAAAAAAAAAAAAAAAAAAAAGGTTGATTGCGAGACAGCGTGGTTGTTCCCCATGAGAGAACGTAAGCGGCACCTCCATGTTTTCTCCCAGTGTGTGAAAAAGTGTGTGAAGTCTCCTTAATTTGTATGATATACAATAGCTAAAACATTTTCTTTGTAATCAGGGATGGTTTCTTGTCTTTACATTGCACAAGTCTCAGACAAAAATGTGAGAGAAAAAGAAAAAGAAAGAAAGAAGGAAGAAAGAGAAGAGAGGGATGAAGACGACGATCATGATACTTTGTTGTTTTCATGTGTATGAGACAGCATATATATCTCCTGTATGTGCTCTCTCTCTCTCTCTCTGTGTGTGTGTGTGTGTGTGTGTGTGTGTGTGTGTGTGTGTGTGTGTGTGTGTGTGTGTGTGTGTGTGTTTTATTTATCAACAAGTGTTGACAAAGCGTGTTGGGCTATGCTGCTGTGTCAGGCATTTGCTTAGCATAATTATGTGGTGTGGTATATCTTTGTCAGACGTATTGGATTTGTCAGACGATGTCAAAACATAAAAAGTAGATATGAAAAAATAACTAAATAAATAAAATGACAAAAAAAACAACCTGATACCGGCATTCAGAGAATCCACAGCACCTAGGAAACTCCGTATGAAAAACCGGTGCATTCTACTGGTACACTTTGTGCACATGGGTACACCCTCTCCTTTCTTTCTTTCGTCGATGAACAGTGGAAGCAGGAAGGCATGCAGTTTAAAATGAAGTATGTATTATAATTCAGAGATGGTCAGAATACAAAAGAAAAGAAATAAAAATTACGTGTGTATTCAATTTGACTTTTTTTCTTTTTTCCTGTGTTGTTCAATAGACATAAACGCACACACACACACACACACACACACACACACACACACACACACACACACACACACACACACACACACACACACACACACACACACACACACACACACACAGAGTAGTAGTAGTAGTAAGTAGTAGTAGTATCATTAGCAGTGCTAGTGGTAAAATATTCATCATATCTTCTTCTTCTGCATTATTATTAATATGAATGTTCTTGTTATTGTTTGCGTATTTTAACTCGTATTGCTTATTTTATGCTGTTCTTGCTGGCTGTCCCAAACATTGTGTTGACAATCTTCAAAAAGTTCAAAACTCTGCAGCATGACTCACTCTCAAAGCTTAGAAACGTCAACATTTCCCTACTCACTTCCCTTCACTGGCTCCCCATTCAAGTACGAATACAATACAAACTCTCAGTCCTTTGTCATACTGAGTTCTTGTCCTGTCTGTCTTTCAAACCTACTTTCTGTCTATTCACCATCCAGACAACTCCGTTCTTCAAATGACAAGCACACGATGTCCATTCCAAAGATTCGTACTAAAACTTATGGTGAACGTCCCTTTTCTTTTGTTGCACCTCACACCTCCATTACACACCAACACCCGCATTCAAGAGAGCACTCAAAACATATCTTTTCAAACTGTACTTTTCTCAATGAAGATTTTCCATCTGCTTATGCGTTCTGTGATTTCTGTTGCTGGATGTGTTCTTTGTGTTGATTTGTATACATCTGTGATGATTTTGTTGTGTTTTCCGTGATACCTGGTCCCCTGGTATTTATTTTTGACAATGTTGAATGTCACGTGCTTTGTTTTGCTGTGATTTGCACTTGTGTGGTTTGAGACTGTGATGGCGTCTGTGTTGATTTACTTTTTTTTTTCTTTTTTTTTCTTCTTTTGATATGTCACTTAGTCTTGCATATGTATATTTTAGCCATGGTCATGTGAAACTGTTGACTTTGTTCATATTTTACGACACTTAGTCTTAAATTTGTATGCGTTAATGTAAAGCGTGGTGGGCCACATCTGAGATGAGGGCACTGCATTATGTAAGCCTACATTTTATTATTATTATTATTATTATTATTATTATTCATTGGTGTATTTGTTTGTTTTTACTCCTCAAAGTCTGATGAAGCACATTGGGTTGTACTGCTGTTCAGGCCTCCGCTTGGCAAATGTGATGTAATACATACATACATGCATATATATATATATATATATATATATATATATATATATATATATATATATATATATATATATATACATATACATATTTGTTCGATGAATTAAAATTTATGAAGTCTCTTCCTTGAGAATTGTACTGTATTTCAGATTGTATACATTTTGTAACATCACATTTCTAAAATCTCTCAGACAATGTCAATATATGAAGATCCGTGATATACATTCAGAGAATCCTTACAATCCTAGAACCTCCAATTAATCAGGTAAATATCTTCTTTTTTTCTGTTGCAGGACTTATTCTAACACTGTGGGAAATGGCGGATGTTCGTTTGGACAACTTGTCCATTTTCAAAACGCTGCGAGAGGTTAGCAGTCTACGTTGCGTTATCAACTGCTGTGAGCTCCGGACCACCATCAAAATACACATCACTCAGGTTGATCGTGGGATGCAGAGGTATGGCTCAGGACCCTTGGACGACGAAGGCAAAGCGCTGTTTCACAGCCTCCTGGACCTTTGTACGCAACATGATATAATGATGGGATCAGCGTTGATGGATACGGCATGTTCAGGTTTAGAGGAACAATTCAAACTTTTTGTGTATTCTGACAACATGAGGGTCAGACGGGCTGTTTCTGACAAACGGTATTTACCACTCTACATTCGTCCTTTTGTTGAGAAGATATATTCAGTCAGAATTGGTTCACCAGTGCTTGATAGGGCAAACTACACTGGCTGTCTGGCTGTAGCACGTGACGCAGGACTGTTGTCTGTACCAGTTCCTTATCTATATCCAGGCGGAGACCTGATTCACAGCACAGCCATTGGTCTGGCAGTGTATGACAACCAGCCAGATCTAGTGATGTTTTTCTACAAAGCTGGTGCGTTTACCAACCATATTCTCTTCAGTTTGAGTCGCCATCCTTTGCTGGTGAAAAGATCAAAAGGGAACGGGAAAGATGATGCTCAGAGTAGGTCCTCATCTTCTCAGAAGTTCCCATCCAGAAATGATGTGAACGCCGCCAGAGAGATCAGAGCTTTCCTGACACACAAGGCCTCACGGCCATCTTCACTGCAAAGCATCTGTTTGCGGGAAGTGTCCAAACGAGTCGGCTGGGGCCACGTCAGGGATGCTAACATTGACCAGCTAGAAATCGCACCCACTTTGAAAGACAGTCTACGTTTTAAAGGGAACAGGATTGTTTCAGTGAACCAAGCGAGTGACTCATCATGAAAGGGTCTCATGAGATAACTTTCCAGGAAGGAGGAGAGTTACTGCAGTTCCAATTACGGGTTAGAATGGCTGCAAAACAAGAGTGCGTGCTTCCGCAATATGTCCGTGTGTGTGTAGTAGTAGTAGTAGTCTTCAGTTTAACATCTTCCACTTTAAGTGATATTAGACGGAAAAAAGGGGGGGGGGGGGGGGGGGGGTGGAGGGCGAGGCGTGGTGGAGGGAACAGTATTGGGCAGAGGGTGAAGAATGGTGTGTGTGTATGTGTGTATGAGCGTGTGTGCACATGTGGGTGTGTGTGGTGGGGAAAGATTCAGAGCACTGGAAAAAATAAAACATTAAAAGGGGAGACATAGGCATAATATAGAAGGAAACGCTAACATCAAACAACTGTAACAATGTCCAATTGGACTATACAGCAAACCTTCTGCAATAGCAGATAACGTGTGTCTGTTTGTGTGTGTGTGTGTGTGTGTGTGTGTGTGTGTGTGTGTGTGTGTGTGTGCACGTGCGCGTGTGTGTATGTGTGTGTGCGTGTGTGGCTGTGTGTGTCTGTGTGTGCGTATTTGTTGGTGCGTGCATCTTCTACGTGTGCGTATCCAGAGGAAGAAATAATCAATGTCGTCTTTAGAAAAGCAAACGGAATGAACTGATTATATTTTACCCGAAAGGAGTAGATTACCAACAGTTTTCCTTTCCATGTTATTCCTCATTAATATTGAAAGTTGTTGAAAAACGTTCATTGATGAAGGTTCTGCAACTGAGGAGTAGGTCTTATTTCACCCTCATATGAAGGGAAGGTAGATAAGCTATTCTGTAATAATCATAGAGTAATAACTTTATTATGTTGCTCTGGAATAAAGTGTTGTTCACAATAATCATGAATTGCAGACTGAATCAGTGAAGTAGTTTCTTGCATATACTTTCAGAAAACCAGGCAGGTTTAAGACATCATTCTGTTTTAGATCATTCCTTTGTGCTAAAGGTTTTGACTGATATTTATGGATGAAAAATATATGTGCATTTGTTGATTCCTAAAAGACCTTTGATTCCGTTTGGAGACAAGAGCTGTGAGATGTACAATTCTGCACGGTAGAATCAATCGGGTAATTGTTAAAATGTATGGTAGAATTAAGTCATGTATATTTCTCAATGTATAAACATTCATTTCGTTGTTTTGTGAATTCAGACGAAGAGAAAATGTTTCACTTGTTCTCTTTTCACTGAATAATGTGTATCTTAGTTTCTTTGTTTTACGGGAATAAAACTCACTGCCATTGTGTCTGACTCCTGGCCTCCCTTTGTCCCTCCTCTCCTCTGTTTTGGCTTTCTTCTCCCACCTCTCTCCATCTGTCTGTCAGTCTGTCTCTGTGCGGCTCCCTGTGTGATTATGTGTCTGTCTGTGTATCTTTCTCTGTCTCTCTTTATCTCCCCATTTGTCCGTCTATCTATCTATCCATTTCGAATGCGTGTTTTCAGTTCAGTTTCATGTCCATTCGCAGATCGTAGTGTTTGCCAAATGGCTCACCTATCTGACCAAGTGGCGAACAGAACGATTTGGCGAAAGTTCACTTCGGTTACTCAAGGAGGCGTCGCTGCAGTTGGATAAGTCCAAAAAATAAACCACATCTGCCAAGCAGATGCCTGACCAGCAGTTTCTCAAGGAGGTGTCACTGTCTTCGGACAAAATTCTATATAAGTTGCACGACATCTGCTAGGCAGATTCCTGACCGTCAGCATAACCCGGTGCGTTAGTTACGCCTTGAGTGCATGCATGTATATTTGTGTACCTAGCAGAGTGGATTTCTTATACAGAATTTTGCCTGACGACAACATTTACTTTGTCATGGGTTCTTTTCCAGTGCGCCATGTTTGTGCTGCACACGGGAACTTGGTTTGTCCTCTCTTCCAAATGACTACACGCTCCATTCAAACTTGGTTTGTCCTCTCTTCCAAATGACTACACGCTCCATTCAAACATGGTTTGTCATCTCTTCCAAATGACTACATGCTCCATTCAAACTTGGTTTGTCCTCTCTTCCAAATGACTACACGCTCCATTCAAACTTGGTTTGTCCTCTCTTCCAAATGACTACACGTTCCATTCAAACTTGGTTTGTCCTCTCTTCCAAATGACTACACGCTCCATTCAAACTTGGTTTGCCCTCTCTTCCAAATGACTACACGCTCCATTCAATCTTGTTTGTCCTCTCTTCCAAATGACTACACGCTCCATTCAAACTTGGTTTGTTATCTCTTCCAAATGACTACATGCTCCATTCAAACTTGGTTTGTCATCTCTTCCAAATGACTACACTCTCCATTTAATCTTGTTTGTCATCTATTCCAAATGACTACACGCTCCATTCAAACTTGGTTTGTTATCTCTTCCAAATGACTACACGCTCCATTCAAACTTGATTTGTCATCAACATGACAACATGACGATTGTGCAAAGGAACAGGGAACAGATTCAAATGTTGAAGAAGAAACGAACATTTTTAGACTGTCTTCAAGATATGATACAATGCAATGAAATGAGTCAAACAGTGAGTCAGCTGGATTCTCCCACGTGTTGGAAAACTAGGGCACACTAAACATTAAGTGACCAACATATTCTATTGTGAATAAACTGCAAGATAACTATGTTCAATTTTGAAACAGCACAAAGAACGTGACCATTTCAAGGCTCTCCTTTTATTGTAAAATTGTGAAGACTTATACATTACAATCCTACCTGATCAACAGCAAAAATACTTAACATAGAAGTAGCATTATGTCGATTACGAATAAGTGCACATGAACTTGAAATTGAATGATGACGTCACTGCAAATTAGCTAGGAAAGCCCAGCTATGTCAAGCTGTAAATAGTAAAGAGTGGTAACTCTCTCTTTTAACGAGGTACACAACTTCAAGTCAGTGCTGCTTACGCTACCGGTTCAGTTAGCACACACGTAAATGAAAGGTACATTGGAACAAACCCAGACACTTCCTCAAAAAAGGAAGCGCCGGGCCTGTTCCTATACATGTGTTTGTTCTGTATTGTCCATGTGTTCTGTGTGGCTTGTTCAGGATTAAAGAGGCTATGTCAGTCTTGAATAAAAGCTAATTTGTGTTTTCACATTTCTTCCGTCTTTGCTGCTGTGTGCACGTCAAATGATCGGTTTCAGTTTCAGTAGTTCAAGGAGGCGTCACTGCGTTCGGACAAAACCATATACGCTACACCACATCTGCCAAGCAGATGCTTGACCAGCAGCGTAACTCAACGCGCTTAGTCAGGCCTTGAGAAAAAACAAAAACAAAAACAAAAAAACAACAAAAAAACCAGCAAAAAAAAAACGGGGGAATAAATTATAGATAAGCTTACATAAATAAATAAATAATAATTATAATATAGAAAAAGGTAGTAGTAGTAGTAGTAGTAGTAGTAGTAGTAGTAGTAGTAGTAGTAGTAGTAATAATAATAAATAAATAAGACAACAATGGTGATAAATGAGCAAATAAATGTATAACATGAAGACACACATTCACACATACACCCACACATGCATAACAGATATGCACCAAAAATGCAGTTTCACAGATATGAAAGCACAGTCAAATACATATAAACGTACATGAGCTCCAACACACACACACACACACACACACACACACACACACACACACACATTACCTTGCACCTCCTCTACCCCCCTCCTCCACACACTCATTTCTAGTCTACGTATCGCAGGTTCCACGGCACACACACACACACACACACACACACACACACACACACACACTCACAGAGATGAACACTTACTTGTACAAGCACACACATATACGCCCATATCTCCCACCCCCATCCCCCCACACATATATACAAAGATGTATATATATATATACGTTCCAATATCCTGTTGCTCTCACAGTGTAGGCATGCATACACTCACATACCTCATCCTCTACCCCACCTCCCCCCCGCACCTCCACCTCCCCCCCCCCACACACACACGTACACAGAACTCTCCTGACACTTGTGTACACTTACACTCTCGCGCATGCACAAACGCACTCAAAAGCACAGACCCACACATACACACAAACACACACATATACACACGCACAGAGGCTGCCACTGATTGGCCGCAAGAGGGATGGGAAAAGATCTCTGATGCCAAGAACGTGGCGTCTAGTGTGTTGCTCAGTCTATTGTATTTGGAAAAGCCCACAGAGACTCTGTTCCGTTTTGAAGAAATTTGCGCAATGTTGGTTTGGAAATGATGCCGATATTTGTTTGATTTGCAAAGCATCGTGCTCTACCTTTCATGTTAGACTTGCGGCCGCTCCCTCTCTCTGCGTTTATTTCTTTGAGGCGGTCGATGGTGTGATGGCCTTGTACCTGTTCTTTTTTATATTCTTTGACTTTTCTGAGGATTTCCGATTTTCCTAGATGTAGGCCGCTCCTTGGTGTTGCGTTACCAGCAAGTCTGTCAGCTCGCTCATTTCCCTTAACACCTGCATGTCCCGGGCAGTATGACCATGTGAAAGTTGCGCATCTGAAAGTTGCGCATTGCCTTATGCCACTCTGGGCTTCCCATTCCGTTTTCAATTTTCTGCATGAGGTACATTGAGTCGGTTAGAATCGTGGCATGTTGGTTTCCGGGCGTATGGATGGACGATAGCCACTGGAGGGCATGTGTCACAGCTTCAACTTCCATCGTTAGGCTGGAGGTTGTGACTTTGTAGGCAGCATTCTCTTCCCAAATTGTTTTTCCATTTTGTTTGGCAGTGAATCCCCAACCAGATTGGTCTTTGGTGACTGAGCCATCTGTGTATATGATGATGTCCTCTTCTTTACTGTTTTCTTCTATGAGTAGCTTCACTTCCGCATCAGTTTTGCCCTCTGACCATTCCCGACAATGTCTTCCTAGAGTGGGTGAAATGGCTGTGTTGAATAGATGGTTGAAGTTTTTGGGTTTTTTCTCCCATTCTTTTGTTTCTTTCAGGTCTTGTATTCGGCATACTAGCTGGATTGTGTCTTCTGCTTGCCCCATCCATGATCTTCCTCGTCCTAGACGGCTGCCTTTTGGTTCTTTGACTGCGTCATGCAGTGGGTTTTGAGGGTTTTCTAATGCTTTGAAGTAGGTCTTGACCTGTTCTAACTTGTTTCTGGCCTGCACTGAAGGAAGGTCAAGCAGGTATCGCATGGTTTCTGTGGGCGTGTCTTTTGTTGTTCCAAGGATCAGCCTCATAGCTTCATTTTGTACTCTTTCTAATTTTAGGGAAATGATCGGCATAGGGAAAGGCCCGGCGTTTCAGTTTTTGAGGAAATGTCTGGGTTTGTTCCAATGTACCTTTTATTTACCTGTGTGCTAGCTGAATTGGTAGCATGAGCAGCACTGACTTGAAGTTGAGTACCTTGAGAAAGGAGAGAGTTACCTCTCTTTACTATTTGTTAATCCTGCTGACACATGTTTCTCGAACTAGCTTGAGATACCGGCATAACTCAGCACCTTCTGAAACGACCCGTCGGATGAAATTATGGTCGTGAAATGATATCTTGATCAATAAGTCCTTGGTTCGTCACAGTTTCCAAAATGTCCTTCACTTGCTGCAGTTGTGGAGGAAATTTTGAAAAATTAGCCAGAAGCATGTGAAGCACATCCATCGCTTCAGCGTTCAAGGATTGTCTCAAACACTGATTTTTGAGGAATTTGTATTTGTATTTCTTTTTATCACAACAGATTTCTCTGTGTGAAATTCGGGCTGCTCTCCCCAGGGAACGGTGAATTCAGGTCTCGTTTACAAGCATGAATCAAGCGATACACATTACAGGGACAAATTCACGACTGGATCACTAAATTTGCAAATAAGGGCACTTTGATTATCCTCACTCCACTCAGGTGTGAATAGATACCTGTCCTAGTTAGGGAAGGTTATAGGGCCGGAAGGAGAGGATTGGGCCCCGCCAACACTGGTGTCTTCATCAAACAGTATCAGTATCAGTAGCTTAAGGAGGCATCACTGCGTTCAGACAAATCCATATATGCTACACTACATCTGCCAAGGAGATGCCTGATTAGCAGCGTAACCTAACGCGCTTAGTCAGGCCTTGAAAAAACAACAACAACAAAATAACAACAACAGATGTACAGTAACCACCTTATTTGCAGCTTCACACACACACACACACACACACACACACACACACACACACACACACACACACACACACACACATAAGCAACCAAAATGATACAATGGGTACCAGCACACTGTGTCATCAGAGGCATCGAAAAAGTGGACATTCTGGAAAAAGACAGTGCACAGAAGGAGCAGGCCAACGAACTAGTGTCATACAATGAAATCAAGCAAATCATCAAGGCACAGCAAGGAATAAAGTGGCGCTTCCAGCACCCCAAATATAACCCAGAAGACAGATACCATTTGCTGGAACGATTGGAACAGGTCAAGATCTTTCACCTGAGGACTAGACACAACCACCTGCTTCACCACATGCACACAAAATTTGGCATTGGACAGCGTGGAGAGTGCCCTTGTGGTGAGGGACCGATGACAACCAACCGCATCCTTCAAGACTGTACGACGCATGCAGCATCCGTGAGGAAGTACTGGCCAACACCAACAGCAGTGGAAGCCAAGCTGTACGGCACTGAGGAAGTGTCTGGGTTTTTATTTACCTGTGTGCTAGCTGAATCGGTAGCGTAAGCAGCACTGACTTGAAGTTGTGTACCTCGTTAAAGGAGAGAGTTACCACTCTTTACTATTTACAGCTTAACATAGCTGGGCTTTCTTAGCTAATTTGCAGTGATGTCATCATTCAATTTCAAGTTCATGTGCACTTATTCGTAATCGACATAATGCTACTTCTATGTTAAGTATTGTTGCTGTTGATCAGGTAGGATTGTAATGTATGTCTTCACAATTTTACAATAAAAGGAGAAAGCCTTGAAATGGTCACGTTCTTTGTGCTGTTTCAAAATTGAACATAGTTATCTTGCAGTTTATTCACAATAGAATATGTTAGTCACTTAATGTTTAGTGTCCCTTGTTTTCCAACACGTGGGAGAATCCAGCT
The DNA here is from genome assembly GCF_041734735.1 of Babylonia areolata. Classification (NCBI taxonomy): domain Eukaryota; kingdom Metazoa; phylum Mollusca; class Gastropoda; order Neogastropoda; family Buccinidae; genus Babylonia; species Babylonia areolata. The sequence continues at coordinate 3,051,613 of NC_134898.1, read as the reverse complement.
GACTCACTGTTTGACTCATTTCATTGCATTGTATCATATCTTGAAGACAGTCTAAAAATGTTCGTTTCTTCTTCAACATTTGAATCTGTTCCCTGTTCCTTTGCACAATCGTCATGTTGTCATGTTGATGACAAATCAAGTTTGAATGGAGCGTGTAGTCATTTGGAAGAGATGACAAACCAAGTTTGAATGGAGCGTGTAGTCATTTGGAAGAGATGACAAACCAAGTTTGAATGGAGCGTGTAGTCATTTGGAAGAGAGGACAAACCAAGTTTGAATGGAGCGTGTAGTCATTTGGAAGAGAGGACAAACCAAGTTCCCGTGTGCAGCACAAACATGGCGCACTGGAAAAGAACCCATGACAAAGTAAATGTTGTCGTCAGGCAAAATTCTGTATAAGTAATCCACTCTGCTAGGTACACAAATATACATGCATGCACTCAAGGCGTAACTAACGCACTGGGTTATGCTGACGGTCAGGAATCTGCCTAGCAGATGTCGTGCAGCTTATATAGAATTTTGTCCGAACACAGTGACACCTCCTTGAGAAACTGCTGGTCAGGCATCTGCTTGGCAGATGTGGTTTATTTTTTGGACTTATCCAAATGCAGAAACGTCTCCTAGAGTAACGGAAGTGAACTTTCGCCAAATCGTTCTGTTCGCCACTTGGTCAGATAGGTGAGCCATTTGGCAAACACTACGATCTGCGAATGGACATGAAACTGAACTGAAAACACGCATTCGAAATGGATAGATAGATAGATAGATAGATAGATAGATAGATAGATAGATAGATAGATAGATAGATAGACAGATAGATAGATAGATAGGGAGATAAAGAGAGACAGAGAAAGATAGAGACAAAGACAGAGACACAGAGACAGACACAGAGAGAAGGCACATATAGTGACAGTGACAATGATTGTGATATACACACAGACAGGTACATAGCAGACAGACAGATATACAGACAGACACATAATCACACAGGGAGCCACACAGAGACAGACTGACAGACAGATGGAGAGAGGTGGGAGAAGAAAGCCAAAACAGAGGAGAGGAGGGACAAAGGGAGGCCAGGAGTCAGACACAATGGCAGTGAGTTTTATTCCCGTCAACGGTTCAGCAGAAAACCCTTGTTTACAGCATGACAACTTTCAGGTGACGTTTCAGTTCAGCATCAGTGAAAAAGGATTCATATATCAAAAGCATGCCAGGAACATGGTGATCAATGTATAATACAATAATGCAATTCGTCAATGGAATAGAACAGGAAAGGTTTGCAGCAATTATGGATATTTTGACAATAGAACTGCGCAGACAGGATAAAAGTGATTGTTTTTTTATGATATCATCAGCCATCATTATCAACCCTTTCATCTCCGCCATTGTCCTCATTGACGAGTTAAACTGGCATTAGATAGGAAGTTCTGTGTTCATGAAAAAAGTTAACGGTATATCGGATAC
>NC_134898.1:3042646-3047646 GCF_041734735.1 Babylonia areolata | reverse complement strand
GCAAGGTGGTGAAGGAGAAAGGAGTAAGGGGTGCTTGGTTTAAACATTTTTAATATCAAGAAACAAGGTGAAATACAGCGTTCAATGAAGAAAACTTGATCACTACTGAGAAGGGGGGCACTTCAGATATCAATAACGTAATTACAAGTAATAAGAGAAAAATTAAATTTCACTTCAGCTCGGTTTCCTCAAGGAGGTGTCACTGCATTCGAACAAGTCCATATCTGCTACATCAGCCAAACAGCTGTGTAATTCAGTGTACTTGGTCAAGCCTTCGGGGTGTGTGTGTGTGGAGGGGGGGGGGGAATTAGAAAATATACTAAACTAAATTAAAATAAAACGAAAAAACAACAGCATGATAATTGATAAAAACAATGACTAAATAAAAGAAAAGTAAAGATAAGTAAATCACAAATTATGATAATAAAAACTGATAAAAGATCAATAGAAATTAACATCAATAAGAATATGATTGATTGAAATTCTAAAAAAAAAAAACAAAAAAAACCCAAAAACAAAAAAGTCAAATTGAATGTGCACATTTTTTTTCTTTTCTTTTCTTTTGTATTCTGACCGTCTCTGAATTATAATACATAATTCATTTCAAACTGCATGCCTTCCTGCTTCCACTTTTCATCGACGAAAGAAAGAAAGGAGAGGGTGGACCCATGTGCACAAAGTGTACCAGTAGAATGCACCGGTTTTTCATACAGAGTTTTCTAGGTGCTGTGAATTCTCTGAATGCCGGTATCACGATTATTTTGTAATTTTATTCATTTAGTTATTTTTTCATATCTAATTTTTATGTATTGACATCATCTGACAAATCCAATACGTTTGACAAAGATATGCCACACCACATAATTATGCTAAGCAAATGCCTGACCAGCAGCATAGCCACACATGTTGATAAATAAAATAAACACAGAGAGAGAGAGAGAGAGAGAGAGAGAGAGAGAGAGAGAGAGAGAGAGAGAGAGAGAGCACATACAGGAGATATATATGCAGTCTCATACACATGAAAACAACAAAGTATTATGATCGTTGTCTTCATCCCTCTCTTCTCTTTCTTCCTTCTTTCTTTCTTTTTCTCTCACATTTTTGTCCAACACTTGTGCAATATAAAGACAAGAAACCATCCCTGAGTACAAAGAAAATGTTTTAGCTATTGTATGTCATATAAATTAAGGAAGACCGCACACTTTTTCACACACTGGGAGAAAACATGGAGGTGCCGCTTACGTTCTCTCATGGGGAACGACAACGCAATATTGAAATCCAACTTTTTTTTTTTTCTTCCTTTTTTTTTTTCTTCCTTTTTTTTTTTTTTTTTAAACGGCAGAAAGAGTTCGGGAACACCCCATCGGACTGCGAAAAGGCATGGGCTTGCAAGTACTCTGTTTGTTCATTGTTAAAATCAAAACGAAAAAAACAACAATCAGTACTCACAGTGGAGGCAGACACACGCAGAGAGAACGTGTCTGTTCAGAGAGATGATCACGGCAGTGGTGAAGTCCAGTGTTGTTCGCTGTACTGCTTTTGGAAGGCCCGAGTGGACTTGACGGCTATCTGGAGATGGTGGGGAGCTTTCTGTAGCGGGTGGACAATGCGTGTCAGTGGTTATCGCTCCAACACCTGCCCACATGACGTTTGCTTTACGTAACAGGCAAGACGGTGAAAACTTTATCTAGGTCACCCGTTTTCATGATGGCCGGGTGTGTGTGTGTGTGTGTGTGTGTGTGTGTGTGTGTGTGTTTGTGTGTGTGTGTGCTTCAGAATGCATTTTATAATGACATTGTAAAAAAAAAAAAAAAAGGAAAGAAAAAAGTTATTTGTACACAGTAAAATATCATCATGATGACAAACACGAAGAGTGCTGAATCTCTTTTTTATGTTGTTTTGTGCTGGTGTTTACAACAAACTCTGATTGCACATGTGAATTTCCTTGTGGATTAATAACGTGTTTTTATATGATTATATTTTATTTTATTTGATTAAGTTCTATCAACGTCTGCCAATGGTCGTGACGACGCTGATGCTGATGATGATTCACATCGTCAGATCGACACATCAGCCAGACAAACATCGTCATGATCGTTCCTTGAAATGTGTGATTTTCTTTGCTTTTAACAGTGAACTGTCAAAATTTTAAAATGTGATCTGTAAAATTGAAATAATAAGAGAGAGAGAGAGAGAGAGAGAGAGAGAGGGGGGGGGGGGAAGAAAGTTACATAAATCAACAATCGATGGTTATGAAAACTACCAATGAATGTGATTCACCGTCATTTCCAACAAATATGATTGTCCAAAATAAAATCAATGTTTGTTGTGAACATGGCTTTGCTCATTAACAGCTTGGGTCATTAAATGAGTGAGTCATTGTCAATGTCATTGTTGGTCTATCCCTATGTATTTGTTTATGTCTGTGCTAAAGCAAGCAAAAAATACATAATTATGTAAATATACAATTAAGTGCATGAATAAAAGAATGGACGAATGAGTAAAAAAAACAACAACAGCAAATAAATAAATAAATAGATAAATAAATAATTAAATAAGTAAGTAAATGAATATATAAATGAATAAATGACAAATATATAAATAGAATATATATATATATATATATATATATATATATATATATACACACACACAACAGTCATAAAAAATATAGATAGATAAACAGAGAGATAAATGTATAGACAGATAGACCAATAGATAGATAGATACAAACTAATGAATAGATAGATAAATAAACATTGAATGATAAATAAATAAATAAATAATAAATAAGTTGTATAAAAATAAAATCACATGATGAAAACGAAAACAAAGAAATATTCATTCAATATTAGATATTATGCGGCTAGTTCACCATTTACGCTATGTGTTCATATATAAATGGTAATTGATAGCCTCCAATTTAATAGCTTTCCTCCCTAGGCTTGAGACCTTGGACAATATCTAATCCCTGATGACTTTAAATTCCGATTAACACAAACCGTGGGAACAAGAAAAATGTTGGAATAATACAGAATGAAATGAACAAGACCAGCCATTGCAAAGCTAAGTTAATGCATGCTAACTTGGCTTCAGCTACCTTAAACAAAACATATCAAAACTAAACTGAGCTAAATTCAACATTTATTAAACATATATATTATGCCAAGACCAAACAAAATGATTAAAAAATTAAAAGCATTTCCCTTTGCAAGGCAAGGCAAGGCAAGGCAAAAATTTGTTTCTTGTGCCCCCTGGGGCATAGAAACATTATATACATACATATTTTAGATATAGCAAGCAAAAAGTAAGAGTGATGTCAAAAGAACAAAGAGAAAACACAAAAACAAAAGGCCAATAAGCACAGACAATATGCTATAATACATTGATGAATAATTCATCCTCATCCATTAACAACAGACGTAACGTTACTGAAAGGAACTACATATGGAAGTAACTAGTGCTTTTACTAGTTTTAGTTTTAACAATATTCTTTTGTTTTTTCCGGAAAACAATAAGTAGAATTTAATGGAGATTGGGTGCTTTCTATAATATCTATGTGAATACTTTTGTCTGTCACTTTCAAAGAAAGGACACACATACAAATTTGTGCTTGTTCGTTGTTGAACTCTCTCCATACGAACGGCGAAAGAGACGACGTTAACAGCGTTTCACCCCAGTTACCATCATCAAAATATTGCCAGTGGAAGGCTCTTATACTGAAGAGGTGAATGTTGACAAAGAATACCACAATTCTGACGACGGAAGCTAAAGGTTGGGTCATTCAGACACCCACTGGACATCCGAGGGGTCTGTGCAGAAGAGAAGAGAGGACTGGCCGTACTGAGTGAGTTAAGACAACAGAAAACAGGAGAAAATGCATCAATACTTGCAGTGAAGTCAGCAAACACAGCTGGGTATGTTCAGAGGCAGGAACGTGAAATACACAGACAGCATTGGTGAAGTCCGATGTCACACAGAGTCTTGTTCGCTGGTGTTTGGAAGGTACGAGTGATGGACTGACAGCTATCTGGAGATGGTGGGAGCCTTGTGAAGCGGGTGGACGATGGATGACCGAAATCTCTGCCCACGTGATTTTTGCTGGGTGAAATGGTGCAAGCTTTACCAGCGTCCCCCCTTTTCGTGTTGCCCGGATAATTTGTTTCATTTTTTTTTTCTGTGTTCGTTCATTTGCTTGAAAACGTACATGGTCATACTGCCCACCCTTCTTGCGGGCAATCAGTGGCAGCAAGTGTTTGTGTGTGTGTGTGTGTGTGTGTGTGTGTGTGTGTGTGTGTGTGTGTGTGTGTGTGTGCATGTGTGTGTGTGTGTGTGTGTGTGTGTGTGTGTGTGTGTGTGTGTGTGAGTGTGTGTATGTATGTGTGTGTGTGTGTGTGTGTGTGTGTGTGTGTGTGTGTGTGTGTGTATGTGTGTGTGTGTGTGCATGTGTGTGTGTGTGTGTGTGTGTGTATGTGTGTGTGTGTGTGCATGAGTGTATGTTTGTGTCTGTGTGTTTGTGTGTGCATATCCATGCGTGAGAGTGTAAGTGTACACATGTGTCAGGAGAGCTCTGTGCATGTGCGTGAATGTGTGTGTGCGTGCTTGGGTGTGTGTTGGTGTGTGTGTGTGTGTGTGTGTGTGTGTGTGTGTGTGTGTGTGTGTGTTTGGGTTTTGGTATGCCTATCTGCATGTGTGTGCACGTGCATGTACACATGTGTGTGTGTGTGTGTGTGTGTGTGTGTGTGTGTGTGTGTGTGTGTGTGTGTCTGTTGGCGTGTGTTTTTGTGCATGGTATGAGTGTTTAAGCACACGCGTAATCATGTGCATGTATGTGTGAATCAGAATCAGAATCAAATTTCTTGTAAATTAAACATTACACCATAACAAGGTTTATAACACACACAGAGAGTCACAAATACCAAATACAAAAAGTCAGTTAACAATAAAACATTGCCATATCAAAACGTCGCGTAATTAGGTGTGTTTATGTATGTGTGTGT
>NC_134898.1:2997546-3040046 GCF_041734735.1 Babylonia areolata | reverse complement strand
TGTACCTGGTTCCGTCATCAGGTGTTACGCTGTTTGTATTCTGTACCTGGTTCTGTCATCAGGTGTTCCGCTGTTTGCATTCTGTACCTGGTTCCGTCATCAGGTGTTACGCTGTTTGTATTCTGTACCTGGTTCCGTCATCAGGTGTTACACTGTTTGCATTCTGTACCTGGTTCCGTCTTCAGGTGTTCCGCTGTTTGCATTCTGTACCTGGTTCCGTCTTCAGGTGTTCCGCTGTTTGTATTCTGTACCTGGTTCCGTCATCAGCTGTGTTCCACCTTCAGCAGAAAGAGAAAGGTGCAGGAATACTTGATACGGCAGTGCAGTCTTTTTTCCGTGACATTATCGGACCAACAGACCTGCACTTATTGATCGTGTAGGCTGCGCTGTCTGTTCGTCATCATCGTAGCCGACAACTGCGGCAGGTTTGTCGAGAAAGCATCTGTTTGTTTTGGGCCTGAGCCTGTTCAGTCTTGGCAAACACCACCAGACTTTAGGGTTGCCGTGAGTATATTAATGTTACAGACCTGGCTGGGTATTGTCCTTGTGTGGGTCTTAGCCTGTCAACTTGTATGTACACTTAGAAAGACAGTACAGGTCGTTATTCAGATCGTGCAATGTTCATTTTCATTCAACTGATAAGAATATTTTCGTTTTCATTTTGATAGGTTTGAATTATGTGTCAGACGTGTTTGTTTGCAGGTGCCCACCATCAATGCCACGTTTGATTAGGTGCGTTTTTTTATGTCTAAGACTGGATTTGGCTGTTTGCTTGCCTGAGTGTGTCGTCACATGATGAAACGACATTACTGAAGTTGGAAATAATTACAGACTGGCTCATCTCAGTAAAATCTTCATGAAATAAATAAATGCATCACTGTACAAAATAGAATGCAGGTTTAGGTTTTGTGGATGCTGAAGTATTTTCATCAGAGTTTCCGTCTTGTTCACAGTCAGACAATGTTCGGAATGCAAGATGTATTGACATTGATACCATTGTTGTTATGTTATAAAAATGTAGAAAGACAGGTTCTGTGTTACCAGGTGAAGAAGTATATGTCACTGGAGTCCAATTGTCTTTTGTCAGATACTGGTGTCATTACAGAGGCAGTTCAGAGGGTTTTGTTACGTCCAAGCCAATACAATGGTCACACACAAGGAGAATCATGAAATGGGGCCGTCATGACAAGACTACAGCCTGCAGGTGAAGAAACAGAACACACCACACTCCCTTTCTCTGTCTCTGTACAAGAGTTATCACTGCTGACGGAACTGTTCAGCTTCTGAAAATTGACTTTCTGCCTTTGATCTTTTGAGTTCAATGAAACATTACATGCAAGGACTATTTTATTATCATCTTTTATGTTTGTAATGTTTTGTATCATGTGTTTGCCAAAGCCAATAGTCCAGTTGTTTGAATTCTCTTTCTTTTGATAAATAATAAATTATCTTCAGTGATGATTTGCTTGCAGATCACCATAAAATAAATAAACCAGCACTTTATCATAAACAATGGCACTTGTATTACCTATTCTCAGTCCACCTCAAAGATGTTTAACTAGTTGCTACTGTAACTTTCTAATGACATCATAGATTTCTTTCCATAACTTGTGTGTTAAATGATGCATTGGAATTGGTATTGTTGGACTCGCAAACCAGTTTACAAAAACTGTCTTGAGAAATCCCATACAGATACTTGCCTGCTTTTTCTTTCGGATGCAGAGAGTTAACGGGCCAGTCAACTGGGTTCACACGTTTGGTTCGTTGACCATATAGGGAAAGTGATTTCTTACCTGATACATGCACTGACAAGGGAACAGAAGAAGCGAAGATTATTCGGGAGCACGTTTGTGACTTACGGAACCAGACATCTGAAAATCGTGACTCATGATTGCATGACAACTGCTCTGCAAATTCAAACATTTTGTTGTGACAAAGGTGAAGACTCGAACATTTAAAGTTCCTGACAAAACACTCAGGCCCTTACCAACAAGAGCAAACAAGTTACACATGACTGGTAAAGGATCTTACCCAGCTGAAGACGTACTTGACGCTGACCATGTTACTGACGTGGGAAGTGAAGGGATGTTTCCATCCAGACATTCTGAAGACATTCCAGAGAAGGTAGGGATGTGTTGGACAACTACTACCACTCCTATTGCAACTACTACTACTACTGTTGCTATTGTTGTTGTTGTTGCTGCTGCTGCTACGACACCATCATCATCATTATCGTGACCGTCATAGTCATTATTAACAATATGAACTGTACATTTCAGTAATGTAGATGAGGTAACTCTCGAAATATTGAAAAACAATACTTGAATCCCAAATAACATATATAATAGTGAATGGTTAGATTGTGGACAACATGAATTGCATTGTATAAATTCAGCAATCTTATCAGGCAAAATTAAAATCCAAGTATCATCCATACTCTAGCAAAAGACCACAATGGATTATATACCAGCTGTAAGATTCACCAGAGCCAGAAATGTACACGTCATGTCCACTTGGATGTCACTGGTTTGTGGACTGAAGTACTGTCTCCTGTTTGTCAGTGCTGGCACACCCACACCTCAGTGGAGCATGAACAACACACACATGTTCACCACAGCTGGTCCCCTGAAGATCAACGACACGTGTCCAGGTGTAGAATACCTCATAAACCAAAACAACACAAACACCACCATCCTGCAGGTCAGTGTGTCAGACTGTGAGAACAACTTGCCGGAATACACAGTACACCAGGGGGTGATATACGGGGTGTGTGGTGGTTTCACCACTTTCTGTAAACTGCACGTGGTGGCTCCACAGGGTGTGCATGCACGTGCTCTTGTCCAACGGCTGACGTACTGGTGTGATTCCGCGCACTGGAGAACTGAAATAAGGGATGGTCAAGGGAACAATTTATATGAATTAAAATGCAATTACCACACACTTAAAGAAATATTTGTTCTGTCATCCACAAACAATATGTGTATTTTACACATAAACAGGTCTCTGATAAACTTTATTATTGATACAACAAAACGTCACGGAATTTTTGTCAAATATGTCCAGAACTATTCTGGTTATATGATAACACCGTATATGATACACATAAACAATAGATATGAGATTAAGGAATGGCGGGTACCTTCTAAATATGTTATTATGATTAGCAATCAACATGTTGATGATTATTTGCGTGAAGTAATCGGCTTTTTTTCCACAAAACTCATATGCACAAAACAAACTGCAACCCATCAAAATGTTCAGCACGTGTGCCTTGAGCATCTTACGTCAGCAACAATTCTTTACACATTCTACATTAAAGTAAAAGTACAGATTTTGAGTTCTGGTGGTCTGAAGATTTATGTGTCTGCTCTTCCTGAGCACTATGGGCACGTGCAGTTGTCTAGAGGATTGTTAAATTGTTCTGTAGATTACTACTCCCTTTACCAAGATCACGTTCACTGCAATCTGAAGCCAGAGTGTGAAGACGGACGGGACGAAACAGAACACTGTCCCTTCAGCAGTCCTGACTGCCAGGGACGGGTGGCTTCAAGACACAAGTGTTTTCATTTAGTCGTGGGAGATATTGATACGACATTGGTTGTACTTACATATGAGTGTCAGAGAATGGGTGGAAGACTTGCGTCAGTAAAAACATTGCAGGAAAAGATAGATCTTCTGTCAGTTTTTAAGAACTATCAGGATTTTGAAGTGACTTTAGGTTACACGTCTGGTTGGGACTCAGTGCCATTAATGTACAGCATGTTCCGTAAATGGCCAGATAGGACCGTGATTTACAATATCATTCACTTTGTATTCAATGATTGGTACATACCGACGAGGCTTGTGGTAGGATACTGTGCCTTTCGTCCTAGAGGAATGTGGTGCCCGATCAGTTTCAGTCACTTTGCAATGTGTGAAGTACACTTACAGTCCCATGAAAAGCTTCACTCACATCAGTTTATTGCTGACTTACACCTCCCCAAATCCATCTTGAATCACACAAGACAGTCTTTATTGGCTCGATCAGACAATCACGTAACACATGTATTTTTATTATGTGACTTAAAGAGCCACTGTCAGCAGCTAAAACATTTCGTTGTCATGAACGTGAGCCACTCACAAAAGCCTGATGTTTTTCTTCCTGGAAGAATTACACATACCAAAGCCATGTTTGCATGTGATGATGGGGTCACTACAGTGCATCACACTCTTGTGTGTGACTTCAGACAGGATTGTCCTGATAGCAGTGATGAGTCATTCTGTGAACATCCTTCATGTCCTGGTTTTCTGTGCTCTAATGGTCAATGTGTATTGCTCAGCCAACGTTGCAACCGATACTCAGATTGTTTGGACGACTCTGATGAGGTTGAGTGTCCTGATGACCATACCTATCTGACTCCAACCAAAGAGGAAGACGAAAAGCAACAGTTTCATGTGACTCTGGATGGAACAGGCTACTTCACTCAGCAAGTGATGACAGCTGATGAATCGTGTCTTTCCAGTCATTATCGCTGTAAAACTGATTGGTTGTATTGTCTCCCTGTCTACACTCGATGTAATGGATATTCTGACTGTGTTTATGGAGAAGACGAGCAAGACTGTGAGACAAAAACGTGTCCTGGTTTCTACCGATGTCGAGGTTCCAGAGTTTGTGTGCACGGTGATCATCTGTGTGATGGCTGGGGTCAGTGTCCACAGCGTGATGATGAACTGATGTGTGACAGGACCTGTCCTGAGCCTTGTCTGTGTCAAGGTCATGTTTTCCTGTGTATCAGTCCATTTCCTTCTGACCAGTTTCCTGAACTGCGATACTTGGATGCAACAGGATCCAACATGTCACTGACTGATTTTAATAAAAATACATACATGGTCCATTTGATTCTGTCCCAGTGTTTCCTGTTCAACATTTCACAAGTTAAATTGATCAATTTGCAGTATGTTGATCTTTCCAATAACTACTTGAGGACTGTGGACATGTCTGCCTTTCACAAAATGCCAAATTTAAGAATACTGTGCTTAAAAAACAATTTTCTCAGTGAACTGACGAGTAAAGAGTCAAAGTATATTCAGTATGAATTGAAACATGTAGACATATCCAAAACACATGGCAATATTCTTAATAATTATTTATCAATATATTTACCTCACGTTCGTGTTTTGAATGCATCATTTTGTGGTGTTGAAATCATTGGACAAACAGGTGTAAAGAATATGCCAAAGCTTCAAGAGCTGGATATAGCGGGGAATTCAGTCAGTAAATTTCCTTTTGATTTATTCTCAGGGTCAAAACATTTAAAACGTATCTTTTCTTCAAACTATAGGTTTTGTTGTACAAATGTACTTCCTAAACACTCACGTGAAATAAAGTGTTCTGCTCCTCACACTGTATTCTCTCCTTGTACAACACTGATTCCAACAGGACTGTACGAAATTTTCTTTTGGGTCATTGCCTTCTCTGCCGTTATAGGGAATCTTGTCTGTATCATAACTTCTCCTGCAGTGAAGAAGGTGTTTGAAAGCAATTTTCTGATGGCCATTGTCCATTTGCAGTTGGTGAATATATGTATGGGAAATCACATAGTTATTGTTTTGGTAGCAAACCGCGTACTTCATGGACAGTACATCCAGGCTGAAAAAACGTGGACAAATAGTCCTGTTTGCAAGGTGGCTGGATTTCTTTCCTTTCTTTCCAGTGCAGTATCAGTGTTGATCATCTGGTTGATTACATTGTATCACATCATTGTCCTTTATTTCCCTGAACATGGATGGAGATTCAATAGACCTCTAACAATTACAGTGTGTACAGTGATGTGGACTGTCGGAATCTTGCTTGCATTAATTCCATTTCTTCCTGAATTCTCACAGCTGGGACTTACTGGTCAGTCTGGTCTGTGTCGTCTGGCTTTATTTGAGAAGTATCATCCCAGACAAGATTTCAAGTGGTTTACAGTTCTTGTGGGAATCAATTCTATATTGTGCACGACAATTGTAGCTGGCTTGGCTCTCATCTCCAGACGAACACCAAAATACAGAATAGCACTGAACCCCACACAGAGACCAGTGTATTCTTCAGTCCACGTGATGGGAAAAGTGACTGTGACAGATGCCGTTTGCTGGCTTGCATTCGGACTGGTTATGGTGATGATTTCACATGGTGTTGCTGGTTTGGATCAGATACATGACACCATGGTTGTATTTGTGTTACCATTCAACTCTGCTCTCAACCCACTTCTTTTCATGTGGACTATCAAAACTCAGTGGGGGCAGCAAGAACGGGAAGAAAAAATATTGTATATGTTAAAATCACGACTTACTAATACAGGGAAAAAGTATTAATTCACTCGGTGATTTTAGATTATTAATTACCAGTATCAAACACTTTTACCCGAAAGGAATCTATTTTGGTCGACATTTACAATGTGTGTGTGTGTGTGTGTGTGTGTGTGTGTGTGTGTGTGTGTGTGTGTGTGTGTGTGTATGTGCGTGTGTTTGTCTGTGTGTGTCTGTGTGTGTCTGTGTGTGTGTATGTGTGTGGTCAGGTCAGGTCATTAGATCTGCTACTGGTAACCTGTAATCCAGTACAACCTGTTCAGGGTCGGGTTGCCGATGACTAAACCGGCACCCCCACCACTCCCTTCTGGGACTGGTGAGGCGGGTGGCTAGACACCCTTATGGAGATCCATAAAAGGGCGTCGGCTCAGGAGAGCCACCGACGGCCATCTAGCTCCACTGTGCTGTGTGCATGCCACACGCAGTTGGTCCCCGGGGTGTGTCTACCCATGTATGCGAAGTCTGGATCCGGCAGAATCTGCGGAAGAAACCTATCGGTTCAACGGAGAGGAAGGCGGTTACAGCAACGCACTGTGGAGTGCAGAGAGCAAGATGAGACACCGAAAGGATATCTTGGTCATCCACTGCATCCGTGCTCATCATCCAGTCGTCTCGACCTAGTCTTGCCACTGGAAATTGGTGGACCCGGACGAGAGAGTGAGGTCGACGTTGCGCAACTCCTCTTCACTTTAAACAAACTCATCGCGCAAGTCATCAGTCATCCAAAATGACCTTTCATCCTTCATCATTTCATCACCCCCAAGTCCTGTGGCGACAGGCGAGCGACGAAACGACAGGTGTGGGTACACTGGCAGTCGCAGCCGCAGACCTGCACGCAGGCGGCTCAGGCCATAGGGTCGTTCTTCGTCGACAGGAGCAGCGATGGAGCTCGGCAGCCGTCTGAGCGTCTGAGCAGCCCTCTTTAGGAATGCACTGCTCACCTCCCTGGCATGAGGAAGGGGCTAGAAAAGGTGCCCTAAAAATTGCCTGCTCCATATCACCCTGGCCAGCATACCGCGGCTGGCGGGGACCCTACATCAGCGGTCGAAACAAAGAGAAAGAAAAGAAAAAAACAAGGATCGTTCCTCTCACCATTGGTGCTTGGAACATAAGGACTCTCCTGGACAGAGATAACGCGGACAGACCCCAAAGGAGAACAGCACTAGTTGCATCCGAACTCGCCAGATACAACATCGACATCGCAGCCTTGAGTGAGACTCGGCTTGCAGGCGAAGGCGAGCTCTGTGAACGGGGATCTGGTTACACCTTCTTCTGGAGTGGACGAGGAAGCGAAGAGCGACGTGAGGCTGGCGTTGGTTTTGCAGTAAAAACAGCACTTGTCAGCAAGCTAGCTGGAATCCCAAAGGGAGTCAACGATAGGCTTATGACCATGAAACTCCCACTGGCATCTGGCCAGAAGCACCTCACCATTGTCAGTGCATACGCCCCAACCATGACCAACCCGGATGAAGTGAAGGCGAAGTTCTACGAGGACCTTCACTCTGTCATTGCTGCCATCCCTAAAGCAGACAAGCTCATCATTCTTGGGGACATCAATGCTAGAGTTGGCTCTGACTACATCTCCTGGGATGGAGTGATTGGAAAGCACGGTGTGGGCCACTGCAACCCAAATGGATTGCTTTTGCTTCAGACCTGTGCAGAGCACGAACTGCTGATAACCAACACAGTTTTCTGCCTCCCTACCCGTAACAGGACGTCATGGATGCACCCTCGCTCACAGCATTGGCATCTCATCGATTATGTCATCGTCAGGAAAAGGGATAGGCAAGATGTACGTGTAACAAAGACCATGTGCGGCGCCGAGTGTTGGACAGACCATCGCCTTGTAGTCTCAAAGCTGAATATTCGAATCCAACCCAAGAGACGCCCCCAAGGCCAGAAGGCTCCAAAACGGCTCAACATCGCTAAGCTGAAAAGCATCACCATCAAACAGTCATTTGTGGAGCTGCTGGAAGATCGTCTGGAATCCGCCTCTCTGGACAACCAGAATGTGGAGTCTGACTGGAGGACCCTGCGTGAGCTGATCTATAGTACAGCTTCAGAGACCCTGGGACCCATGACCAGAAAGCACAAAGACTGGTTTGATGAAAACTGTGATGAAATCAAGCAGCTTCTGGATGAGAAACGCCGTCTGCATCAAGCCCACCTGAGCAACCCAAAGTCCACATCAAAAAAGGATGCATACAATGACATCTGCAGGACTGTTCAGCAAAAGTTACGCCAGATGCAGGATAAGTGGCTGAGTGACAAAGCTGATGAGATCCAGGGATATGCTGACAGGCACGATATGAAGAGGTTCTATGATGCCTTAAAAGAAGTCTACGGCCCCACATCCTCAGGATCATCCCCCCTCCTCAGTGCAGATGGGAATACCTTGATCACCGAGAAGGAGAACATTCTTGAACGATGGGCTGAGCACTTCAACAGTGTCTTAAATCGCCCTTCCTCCATAAATGATGAAGCCATAGACCGTCTCCCACAAGTCCCCACCAACGAAGCACTGGACGATCCGCCAACACTTCTTGAGACCCAGAAAGCAATCCGTCTGCTATCCAGTGGCAAAGCACCTGGCTCAGACTCCATACCAGCAGAGGTCTACAAGGATGGAGGCACTGTGCTGACTGAGAAGCTTCATCAGCTGTACTCACTCATGTGGAAAGAAGAGACGATCCCCCAGGATTTCAAAGATGCATCTATCATTCACTTGTACAAGCGAAAGGGGAACCGGCAAGCCTGTGATAACCATCGGGGCATTTCCTTGCTCTCCATCGCAGGCAAGATACTTGCCAGGATCCTACTTAACCGCCTCACAGCACACCTTGACCAAGGTTATTTGCCTGAGAGCCAATGTGGATTCCGGAAAGAGCGCGGAACCACTGACATGGTGTTTGCTGCAAGGCAGCTGCAAGAGAAATGTCAGGAGCAAAATGCTGATCT
Organism: Babylonia areolata; assembly: GCF_041734735.1. Taxonomy (NCBI): domain Eukaryota; kingdom Metazoa; phylum Mollusca; class Gastropoda; order Neogastropoda; family Buccinidae; genus Babylonia; species Babylonia areolata. Next base: position 3,030,758 of record NC_134898.1, on the reverse strand, counting down.
GTTCTCCACCTATGTCGACCTCACTAAGGCCTTCGACACCGTGAGTAGAGAGGGACTGTGGAAGATCATGGCCAAGTACGGATGCCCTCGGAAATTTATTTCCTTGGTCAGCCAATTCCATGAAGGCATGCAGGCTCGAGTCCAGGACAATGGTGAAACATCTGCTCCTTTTGCTGTCACAAATGGTGTCAAGCAAGGCTGCGTCCTGGCTCCAACGCTGTTCAGCCTCATGTTCTCTGCAATGCTTACTGATGCCTTCAGAGATGGCGATGTTGGAATCGGCCTAAAGTACCGAACAGATGGCAAGCTGTTTAACCTCAGAAGGCTTCAAGCAAAAACGAAGGTCATGACAGACATCATCAGAGACTTTTTGTTTGCTGATGATTGTGCCCTCAACGCTGGATCTGAAGCTGACATGCAACTCAGCGTCGACAAGTTTGCCTCTGCCAGCAGGAACTTCGGCCTTACCATCAGCACGAGGAAAACTGAAGTTCTCCATCAGCCAGCCCCAGGGAAACCCTACGTTGAGCCCAACATCACAGTCAACGGTCAGAGACTCAGTGCGGTGGAGCGGTTCACATACCTTGGCAGCACACTGTCACGAAATGTGACAATCGACGATGAAGTGAACGTCAGGATTGCAAGAGCAAGCGCAGCTTTTGGTAGACTCAATGCAAATGTCTGGAACAGAAGAGGCATTAGTCTTGAGACCAAGCTAAAGGTCTACAGAGCAGTAGTTCTCCCCACACTACTGTACGCCTGCGAAACTTGGACAGTGTACCAACGACATGCCAAGAAGCTGAACCACTTCCACACAACATGCCTCAGGAAGCTACTGAACATCAAGTGGCAAGACAAGACCCCTGACACAGAGGTGCTCGCAAAAGCCACCCTTCCCAGCATCTTCACCATCCTGATGCAGTCCCAGCTTCGCTGGGCTGGACACGTGGCGCGCATGCCAGACCATCGGCTGCCCAAAAGGCTCTTCTATGGCGAGCTGCAACAAGGGAAGAGATCACACGGAGGTCAGAAGAAGCGCTTCAGAGATACTCTGAAAGTCTCTCTGAAAGCGTTTGATATCAACCCTGACTCCTGGGAGGAATCTGCAGTGGACCGTGACAAATGGCGCGCTGCTGTGCACAAAGGCGCCAGGTTGTGCGAGGCCAACAGGACTGCTGCAGCTGTTGAGAAGAGGCAGGCCAGAAAGTCACGGGCAAACAAGCTCCCTGACAATGATATGCCTGTCTTTGTCTGCCCCAACTGTCAGCGAACATTTCGTGCGCAGATTGGACTATTCAGCCATCTGCGCACTCACAGATAGATTCATGAGCATCCTTCCCCCCACCCCACCACCACCCTCCCCCCATCCCCCATCCCCCATCTGGATGACAACGATGGTCATCATCGATCTCGATGGACACACCACCACCACCACCACCATGTGTGTGTGTGTGTGTGTGTGTGTGTGTGTGTGTGTGTGACAGTAAAAAAGTCAAAATTTTTATTTCACTTTAGTAACTGAATAGCAACAACTGCCTTAAAAATGTTTTTACAACCTCTTGAAAAATAGGAAGACAGAAAGAAAAAGTGTAAAATACATTCACCGACATAAATACATGCTCACAACATTCGTGTAATAATGAAATTATTCATTTCTGTTTCACCCATATATTTACAAACACACATGCTCAAACACCACAACAAAGCCCAGTTCAGATACACATCCCCTCATACAACACAAACGTATTTCAGGTAAGAAAGCACATAAAACATTTCACAAAAAATAAAGTGGTAGACTAATGGCAATAGATTACTATTGCTGCCATCTTTCATAGAGTTAATAAGATGGTTCTTCAGATTTTTCTTGTACACGTTTTTATTCTCAATACTTTTTAAATTGAGTGGAAGATTATTCCACAAATTTCCGCCATAGTACAGGAAACTGGATTTGTAATGGTTATATCTTGGTCTAGGAAACGATGATCATTAGTTTTAAAAGTATCTGTAATCTTTTTGGGAGAACTTCCAAATTATATGCCATGGAGTCGGGGTTAGGGTGAGGTTGGAGCAGGGTGGAGTAGGGATAGGTAGGACAGAGGATAAGAGTGTAGGAATGGAATTAGGATTACAAGAATAGTTGATAGCAGGTTCCCTTGAAGGCCAAGGCATATGAAAGCGGAAGTCCTTTCAATGGTTTATTCACCAAAGTTGTTACAGGAAAACAGTGCAGTGACTCGTGGCGCAAAAGTGCTGTGGAGGCACACACACGATGGTCATGGCCTGGAAATGAGAGCACCAACTTCGTGGACTGCGTGAACAGGTGCCTTAAAGGAGTCCGCTGTTAGAGGATGTTAAAAGAGAAGGCATGCCATAGTTTTCTGCTGGCAGTGCTTTGTCTTATGTTGCTGACTCCGCTATGCTTAAGAAATGAGTATTAAATGTATCAGCAAACCATGTGTAACGCTTTGGAGACGAGATTTGTGAGTTACGTCATTAATTTCTTGCCATTGTAAGGACGTATCGTTATTGGTATTTAACATTTTGTTAATGTTCGCCCGTTTGAAAGCACAGCTGAGATATGTGATTAATTTTCGTTGTCTCTTGTAGGCTACTTTCTTCTCTCTCTCTCTCTCTCTCTCTCTCTCTCTCTCTGTCTGTCTGTCTGTCTGTCTGTCTCTGTCTCTCTTTCTCTCAAAAGTCGTTTTTTTATGTTTTAACAGACTCTGGTAGCTGTCCAAAACTTTCCTTCCATTGTTTCTTTGTTTCATTTTTAGTCGTTCACGTTCGTGTGTAAGCCAGTCAGAAAGATGGAGACATTTCACACTTTTCCATCCAAAGGTGCATGTTTGTTTACTGCAGAAAATAGTATATCATGAAGGTATCCAGGGGCAGTGGACAAATGATGTTTTAGTTGGGGATGGGCAACATCTCGTTTATTTGAAAGTCAAGACGCGTCGTTACACAAAGCCATAGCACATGAACGTTTGTGGTCCATTCAATGGAAAACATTCATGAAGTGTTCTATTCTATAAATGGTAATTGTTTAAATGAGAAATTCTTGTCCCGTTGGCTTTGCCAAGGTGTATGGGTTTTTTTTTCCATTGAAGCCTGGTTGACTCACTTGTGTAAACAAAGTGAGTCTAGGTTTTAATCTGGTGTTCGGTTGTGTGTGTGTGTGTGTGTGTGTGTGTGTGTGTGTGTCTGTGTCTGTGTCTGTGTCTGTGTGTCCGTGGTAAACTTTAACATTGCCATTTTCTCTGCAAATACTTTGTCACTTGACACTAAATTTGGCATAAAAATAGGAAAACTTCAGTTCTTTCCAGTCATCTTGTTTAAAACAATATTGCACCTCTGGGATGGGCACAAAATTATATGCAAACTGAATTTACTGTTATATTTATAGTTTTTTTATTTTCTAAACTTGGCACTTTGATCTGATATTCTGACACAGCAACAAGAGCAACAGTCATTTTTATCATTTTTTGTTCAAACAGGAAATTCTTTTCCTAAGCATGGAAGTTATATTTCTTTTGCATGTCTTTGGTGTAGATAGTAAAAAAGGGAAATTAATCTGTAATTAATGCTGGGGGGGGGGGGGGGGGGGGGGGGGGGAGGGGGGTTATTTGCTTTAAACTGATCTTTCTCATCGAAATTATACTCAATACATAAAAAGCTTGTGTGTTTTACTCTCAGTGTACAGGGCTATCACCATGTTCATTCGCCCAAGTGGTCTTTTTTTTGAAAATACTAAAATCACACACACACGCACACACACACACACACACACACACACACACACACACACACACACACACACACACACACATATCATATTATGAACTTGTGTACACATGTTTTGAGCACAAAATAGATTCAAATGTGGAATGTATTTACTGAATTAGAGGTGCATGACAGAGAGAGATCGAGACTGAGATTGAGATGGTTTATTCATATAGGCCACAGCCCCTTTGAAGGAGGATATACAGTAAAATGGTGAAGTCATACATTCAAAAGTCTTCATGATGTAACATATACACTTCTCCTTTTGAGTGCTTTATACAGAAAAAGAGCGAACTCCCTGAGAGTCTTTTCATTTGTTGATGACATTAACATAAGTCTGAACAAGCAAGGGTATTGACCGTATTTAACTGGAATCAATTGTTCTCTAAGATCTCTTAATACTGGGCAACACAGCACAAAGTGAACTTCATCTTCTTTAGATTGTTGACACATTGGACAAATCAAATTTTGGACACATGATTTTCGATATCGATAATAATTCGATACAAATCAAATCTGTCGCTATTCTGAATATGAGAATTCCAACTTTGCCATCTACAATCAATTAATGTTCTACGAAATACATGAATAAATTCGCTGATATCTCCGACACCTTGGTTCAACCATACAAAACCAAAACCATACTCACAAAGTTTCATTCTCACATTAGACACCCAGTTTCTCTTGCGTCTGTTATCTAAATCTAATAGCATTCTGTAGACTTTATGGGGTAATCTGTGCTCTTCCATCTGAGTTATTTTCAGCCAATATTGAATACATTTAACAGTGGAAGTCAAAACGATAGGATATCTGGTTGTTTCTCCGTACACTAAATCATTAGGTGTTTGCAATGACAGTCCGAGCAATTTCTTTAAAGCATGTTGGTGTATTTTTTCACAGTATACAGCAGCAGAATCAAGACCCCATATTTCAGCTCCATATAGTACCATAGGTTAAATCTGTGAATCAAATAGCTTTAAAAATAAAGTTGCAGATTCGTAGTTTAACAATGATAATTTCTTCATTATACACAATAGTGCCTTTTTAGCTCTGCTGACGAGATCTTTACAAGCAAAGGAAAATTTAAACGTGTCGAGAAGTATAAACCTAAGTATTTATATATATATTGACAACGGGCATTACATCTCCATTGTAAGTCCATCTTTCTCTTGATGCAAGGTATCCTCCCTTTCTAGATACAGTTATATTGCTTTTTGCAATATAAACCTTTAATTGTAAAAAAAAAAATTTTGCAGCTCTTTGTAAACTATTTAGTTGAGTCTGTAATCCAGTTACCGTTTCCGATATTAAAACAATATCATCAGCTAACAAAAGAATAAAGATTTCAAGAAAATTATCTGTAAACTTTGCACCATGCCTTCCACAACGTATAACTTCAAGTCATTTTGTGAACATACTCATTTCTGTCTCCACTCCTCTGACCACCATTCACCTTTAATAACATCACTGGAAAGTTCTATGCTTGACATCAAGTGCTGGAAGCTGGAAAATAAACTCAGACTCAACAATGATAAAACAGATGCACTCCTCCATTCTTCAATGAAGCAATTTCCTTCAAACCCATTTTCTGTCTGTGGCTGTAAAGTATTTTCTCTGAATCTGCCAGAGACCTTTGTTTCGACAACAGGAAATAATTATGAGTGTAGATCAAAGTGTTGAACAGTGTAGCCTACAGTGAACTCTATGTTTGGCAAAACTATGATCTGCACATTCATCTGTCAAAATAAAATTACTGTAACTCAGTTTCTTTGGATTGTGCAAGTTGGTATCCTGACTGACTCCCCAAAGTTAAAAGTCCTGCTGCAAGACCAGTCCTCAAAATCTCTAGACATCATCATGTCCTACCCCTCAAACCTCTTTACTGGGTTCCTATCAGATCACGCACTGAGTGCAAGCCTTCAGCACCATCACCCTTTTTCAGCAGAAGTGAAGCTGTAGCCTGGTGGTAATGCTCCAGACGAGGAAGTGAGTGTCTACGATACAAGTCCCAAATACCCACCAGGATTTTTACTGCCCCCTCCACCAGATCTTGAGTGGTGGACTGGGTGCAGTTGTCGTTGCTAATTTGGCTGATAGTCGTTAGGTCTGGGTGCAGTTGTGGTTGCTAATCTGGCTGATAGTCGTTTGGACTGGGTGCAGTTGTCGTTGCTAATCTGGCTGATAGTCGTTAGGTCTGAGTGCAGTAGTGGTGGTTGCTAATCTGGCTGATAGTCGTTAGGTCTGGGTGCAGTTGTCATTGCTAATCTGGCTGATAGTCGTTTGGGTGAGACTAAGAACCTGTGTGTTGCAAGCACTTAACGCACGTGAAATCAACAACCAGAAAAAGATACTCTGTTTTTGGCAAAGATTTGTGGGAAACTCCAACTTGAAAGAAAACAAATGCACTCGCTGAGAGGGAAATGGGAAAAAAGGGGGTGATGCACATCAGTATTGAAACAAATCGTCCTTCTCATGAACAATCGAAGATGGCAGTACTTGATTTGATGCTGCTAGGCATTCCTCATTAATGTGTGCTTAACCCCCTTCCTGAATCAAATTAAACTGGATCATGTTGTTGCATATAATCCAGTCAACCACTTTCTGAATCAGTTGATTTGTGTGCTTGCATGTTTAATATCTATTAATTTATCTATTTATCTATCAATTATCTGCTTAGTTGGTTAGTTAGTAAATTAGTTAGTCTGTTAGTCAGTCATTTATTCAAGTTGTTCTTTCTTTTTTATTTTATCGTTTATTCATTCAATGATTCATTTCCACTTTCTTGTAGGGTTTCTTAGCAGTTTTATTCATTTATTTCTTTATGTTTATTTGCACAATTACCCTTCCATTCATAAACTTGCATATATAATCCTTTATTGACATATTATGTAATACATGTCTTAAGCACACAGTCACACAGACATATACTAAGCAACACAATAGACACAAACACACACACTCATGTGCGCGCACACGCACATGCCCGGATGCACGCACACGTGGACGTTTACATGCACGCACACTCACGCAGAGGCACACACACACACACACACACACACACACACACACAGGCACATACACACAAACAGAAGTACACACGTGCACACACACACACACACACACACACACACGTCTTAAAACACTTCTAGTGAATAGACGTTGAACTGAAGAAAACACACATACACACATGGTGGTGGTGTGTCCATCGAGATCGATGATGACCATCGTTGTCATCCAGATGGGGGATGGGGGATGGGGGGAGGGTGGTGGTGGGGTGGGGGGAAGGATGCTCATGAATCTATCTGTGAGTGCGCAGATGGCTGAATAGTCCAATCTGCGCACGAAATGTTCGCTGACAGTTGGGGCAGACAAAGACAGGCATATCATTGTCAGGGAGCTTGTTTGCCCGTGACTTTCTGGCCTGCCTCTTCTCAACAGCTGCAGCAGTCCTGTTGGCCTCGCACAACCTGGCGCCTTTGTGCACAGCAGCGCGCCATTTGTCACGGTCCACTGCAGATTCCTCCCAGGAGTCAGGGTTGATATCAAACGCTTTCAGAGAGACTTTCAGAGTATCTCTGAAGCGCTTCTTCTGACCTCCGTGTGATCTCTTCCCTTGTTGCAGCTCGCCATAGAAGAGCCTTTTGGGCAGCCGATGGTCTGGCATGCGCGCCACGTGTCCAGCCCAGCGAAGCTGGGACTGCATCAGGATGGTGAAGATGCTGGGAAGGGTGGCTTTTGCGAGCACCTCTGTGTCAGGGGTCTTGTCTTGCCACTTGATGTTCAGTAGCTTCCTGAGGCATGTTGTGTGGAAGTGGTTCAGCTTCTTGGCATGTCGTTGGTACACTGTCCAAGTTTCACAGGCGTACAGTAGTGTGGGGAGAACTACTGCTCTGTAGACCTTTAGCTTGGTCTCAAGACTAATGCCTCTTCTGTTCCAGACATTTGCATTGAGTCTACCAAAAGCTGCGCTTGCTCTTGCAATCCTGACGTTCACTTCATCGTCGATTGTCACATTTCGTGACAGTGTGCTGCCAAGGTATGTGAACCGCTCCACCGCACTGAGTCTCTGACCGTTGACTGTGATGTTGGGCTCAACGTAGGGTTTCCCTGGGGCTGGCTGATGGAGAACTTCAGTTTTCCTCGTGCTGATGGTAAGGCCGAAGTTCCTGCTGGCAGTGGCAAACTTGTCGACGCTGAGTTGCATGTCAGCTTCAGATCCAGCATTGAGGGCACAATCATCAGCAAACAAAAAGTCTCTGATGATGTCTGTCATGACCTTCGTTTTTGCTTGAAGCCTTCTGAGGTTAAACAGCTTGCCATCTGTTCGGTACTTTAGGCCGATTCCAACATCGCCATCTCTGAAGGCATCAGTAAGCATTGCAGAGAACATGAGGCTGAACAGCGTTGGAGCCAGGACGCAGCCTTGCTTGACACCATTTGTGACAGCAAAAGGAGCAGATGTTTCACCATTGTCCTGGACTCGAGCCTGCATGCCTTCATGGAATTGGCTGACCAAGGAAATAAATTTCCGAGGGCATCCGTACTTGGCCATGATCTTCCACAGTCCCTCTCTACTCACAGTGTCGAAGGCCTTAGTGAGGTCGACATAGGTGGAGAACAGATCAGCATTTTGCTCCTGACATTTCTCTTGCAGCTGCCTTGCAGCAAACACCATGTCAGTGGTTCCGCGCTCTTTCCGGAATCCACATTGGCTCTCAGGCAAATAACCTTGGTCAAGGTGTGCTGTGAGGCGGTTAAGTAGGATCCTGGCAAGTATCTTGCCTGCGATGGAGAGCAAGGAAATGCCCCGATGGTTATCACAGGCTTGCCGGTTCCCCTTTCGCTTGTACAAGTGAATGATAGATGCATCTTTGAAATCCTGGGGGATCGTCTCTTCTTTCCACATGAGTGAGTACAGCTGATGAAGCTTCTCAGTCAGCACAGTGCCTCCATCCTTGTAGACCTCTGCTGGTATGGAGTCTGAGCCAGGTGCTTTGCCACTGGATAGCAGACGGATTGCTTTCTGGGTCTCAAGAAGTGTTGGCGGATCGTCCAGTGCTTCGTTGGTGGGGACTTGTGGGAGACGGTCTATGGCTTCATCATTTATGGAGGAAGGGCGATTTAAGACACTGTTGAAGTGCTCAGCCCATCGTTCAAGAATGTTCTCCTTCTCGGTGATCAAGGTATTCCCATCTGCACTGAGGAGGGGGGATGATCCTGAGGATGTGGGGCCGTAGACTTCTTTTAAGGCATCATAGAACCTCTTCATATCGTGCCTGTCAGCATATCCCTGGATCTCATCAGCTTTGTCACTCAGCCACTTATCCTGCATCTGGCGTAACTTTTGCTGAACAGTCCTGCGGATGTCATTGTATGCATCCTTTTTTGATGTGGACTTTGGGTTGCTCAGGTGGGCTTGATGCAGACGGCGTTTCTCATCCAGAAGCTGCTTGATTTCATCACAGTTTTCATCAAACCAGTCTTTGTGCTTTCTGGTCATGGGTCCCAGGGTCTCTGAAGCTGTACTATAGATCAGCTCACGCAGGGTCCTCCAGTCAGACTCCACATTCTGGTTGTCCAGAGAGGCGGATTCCAGACGATCTTCCAGCAGCTCCACAAATGACTGTTTGATGGTGATGCTTTTCAGCTTAGCGATGTTGAGCCGTTTTGGAGCCTTCTGGCCTTGGGGGCGTCTCTTGGGTTGGATTCGAATATTCAGCTTCGAGACTACAAGGCGATGGTCTGTCCAACACTCGGCACCGCACATGGTCTTTGTTACACGTACATCTTGCCTATCCCTTTTCCTGACGATGACATAATCGATGAGATGCCAATGCTTTGAGCGAGGGTGCATCCATGACGTCCTGTTACGGGTAGGGAGGCAGAAAACTGTGTTGGTTATCAGCAGTTCGTGCTCTGCACAGGTCTGAAGCAAAAGCAATCCATTTGGGTTGCAGTGGCCCACACCGTGCTTTCCAATCACTCCATCCCAGGAGATGTAGTCAGAGCCAACTCTAGCATTGAAGTCCCCAAGAATGATGAGCTTGTCTGCTTTAGGGGTGGCAGCAATGACAGAGTGAAGGTCCTCGTAGAACTTCGCCTTCACTTCATCCGGGTTGGTCATGGTTGGGGCGTAGGCACTGACAATGGTGAGGTGCTTCTGGCCAGATGCCAGTGGGAGTTTCATGGTCATAAGCCTATCGTTGACTCCCTTTGGGATTCCAGCTAGCTTGCTGACAAGTGCTGTTTTTACTGCAAAACCAACGCCAGCCTCACGTCGCTCTTCGCTTCCTCGTCCACTCCAGAAGAAGGTGTAACCAGATCCCCATTCACAGAGCTCGCCTTCGCCTGCAAGCCGAGTCTCACTCAAGGCTGCGATGTCAATGTTGTATCTGGCGAGTTCGGATGCAACTAGTGCTGTTCTCCTTTGGGGTCTGTCCGCGTTATCTCTGTCCAGGAGAGTCCTTATGTTCCAAGCACCAATGGTGAGAGGAACGATCCTTGTTTTTTTCTTTTCTTTCTCTTTGTTTCGACCGCTGATGTAGGGTCCCCGCCAGCCGCGGTATGCTGGCCAGGGTGATATGGAGCAGGCAATTTTTAGGGCACCTTTTCTAGCCCCTTCCTCATGCCAGGGAGGTGAGCAGTGCATTCCTAAAGAGGGCTGCTCAGACGCTCAGACGGCTGCCGAGCTCCATCGCTGCTCCTGTCGACGAAGAACGACCCTATGGCCTGAGCCGCCTGCGTGCAGGTCTGCGGCTGCGACTGCCAGTGTACCCACACCTGTCGTTTCGTCGCTCGCCTGTCGCCACAGGACTTGGGGGTGATGAAATGATGAAGGATGAAAGGTCATTTTGGATGACTGATGACTTGCGCGATGAGTTTGTTTAAAGTGAAGAGGAGTTGCGCAACGTCGACCTCACTCTCTCGTCCGGGTCCACCAATTTCCAGTGGCAAGACTAAGTCGAGACGACTGGATGATGAGCACGGATGCAGTGGATGACCAAGATATCCTTTCAGTGTCTCATCTTGCTCTCTGCACTCCACAGTGCGTTGCTGTAACCGCCTTCCTCTCCGTTGAACCGATAGGTTTCTTCCGCAGATTCTGCCGGATCCAGACTTCGCATACATGGGTAGACACACCCCGGGGACCAACTGCGTGTGGCATGCACACAGCACAGTGGAGCTAGATGGCCGTCGGTGGCTCTCCTGAGCCGACGCCCTTTTATGGATCTCCATAAGGGTGTCTAGCCACCCGCCTCACCAGTCCCAGAAGGGAGCGGTGGAAGTGCCGGTTTAGTCGTCGGCAACCCGACCCTGAACAGGTTGTACTGGATTACAGGTTACCAGTAGCAGATCTAATGACCTGACCTGACTACACACATACACACACAAACAAACAACATAATTCTCTCTTTAAAATTTGGGCAGAGTCAATTTCTATCGTTAGGCTGGGGGTTGTGACTTTGACACTTTGTGCACCTCAAAGAACCACTTGTGACACAAAGATCTGTACCAAGGCAACAACATTTCTGTGCGTGAGGCTGTCAAACCCACGGACATGTGCTGTTGACCAAGCATCTTTGATTCCAAGTTTGTTTACCCGGGGACTGTGTCCACACGGGAACGTCTGTCAACAACGGGCACTGATACAATGGCCTGTCCACTGGCTGACTGACCACTCCCGTTGCGTAATCTCGTACACAATGGACTGCCTGGAAGGGAAGTACAGCTGGGTCCGCGTGCTTTCTATACCGGTGTAACGTACTGGATTTACACCCCCCCTCCCTGATTTGTACCCCAGGGGGGGATCCTATATTTGAAATAGCCTTGCTCCTAACCCACTAACTATTCGGGCAGATTGATGAATATCATTCTAAATGGTATGGTAGTAGTGGCTGAGTCAGCAGTGACAGTGCTGGTGTTGATGGTGGTGGTAGTGACAGTGCTGGTGCGTGCGTGCGTGTGTGCGTACGTGCGTGCGTGCGTGTGTGTGTGTGTGTCTGTGTGTGTCTGTGCTTGTGTGTTTGTTAGTAGTAGCAATAGTTGTAGTAGCCTCCATCCATCTTGCAAAGCTATGATGGATAACATGTTGCACATATTCACACACACACACACATGCGCGTACACACACACACACACACACACACGCATGCACGCACACACACACACACACACACACACACACACACACACACACACACCTGTACTTTAAGGGGAGGGGTGTAGATCTGTGATAAACTGAAATTACCCCCATCCCGCCTCCCTGAACTGCTTTTGCCTGTGGGTGTTTTTTCTGGCTTCCCGAACTTGCCCCAGGGGCACGGGTGTATCTTTGAGATGTCACAGATATACCCCCCAACCTGAAATATCCCAGGGGATAAATTGAAATTAGAATAAAAGGAATATGTGACAAAACAGGAGTAGGGTCCTTTGGGGATATTTCAGAATTACCCCCCGTTTAACCCAGATTAACCCAAGGGGGTAATCATGGTATGGATTGGATTTTTGTTGTTGACTTATCACCCATGAGGAACGTACGCTGTGACCCACTCACAACGTTGCTCTCTCTCTCTCTCTCTCTCTCTCTCTCTCACTCACACACACACACACACACACCCAAACGCACACACACACACACACACACAAGGATTTTGAGGATATGAGGAAATATGTGCACGTGGATGGGATAGGCATGGCATATTTATTTCCGAGCATTTGTGTTCATCTCTCTCTCCCTCTCTTGCTCTCTTTTCCTCTCTTTCTCCCTCTCTGCCCCCCCTCTCTCTCTTTCTCTGTCACACACTCTATCTCCCCGACCCTCTCTCTCTTTCTTCTACATTTTGTTTTTCATTGATGGCTTGATGTAAAAAAAGGAATTCAATTTACAATCATGAAATAAAATGTTGACTTCACACACACACACACACACACACACACGGAGACTTGAGCAACCAAAAACTCAGACACCTCCATATATGCATTTCATTACTGAAATTGTCAATAAAACGAGAATAATCAAGTATGATCACTTGTTAGTTAGAACAATACATAGGAAACAATCAGTACATTTATTGGAAAAGTGATGTGAAAAAAGATAAAAAGGAAAAAAAAATGGTTTGTCTTTTTTGGCCAACAAAGAAGGCTTGTGAAGCACTAAAAATAAATAAATAAATAAACAGATCAAAAGACAAAGAAGAAAAAAAGAGAAAAAAGTCCTGGTGCTCCACGACCTGTATGCAACTGAGGCCACAAAAAAAAGGAAGAAGAAAAAAAAGGGGTTAATCTGGGTTAACGGGGGTAATTCTAGAATATCCCCAAATGACCCTCCTATTTTCTCATGTATTCCTTTTATTTTGGCCTTTTTATGCCTTTAGGTGTATTTATCAACAACAAAAAAGAACAGGGTTGGAGGTAGATCTGATACGTGGGGGTGTGGGGGGTGAGGGGAATCTGGATTTACCCCTGGAAAGGGTAATTTTCCATATAAAATCTGTCCCCGGGGAACAGAATGAGAAGGGGTTAGTTCAATAGTGTTACACTGGGTGGCCACCTCATCTTGACAGATCTCGCAGGTCCCCGAAAAGTGGATCATCTGTACCCGGTGTTACACACCCGGGGAGGAAGAAAGCCTGGTGACAGTCTCCCAAGTATTGTGATAACAGCTGGGGTCTGGCGAGACAGTGTGTGTGGGGGGTTGGAGGGGAGGGTGGGTGGGGTGGGCCATCTGTTATGTCATTGTTGTGGACTTGACACTTCCCCAGAACAGCGAGGAAAGGGAGTTTGTTGTCAGGAGAGAAACTGTTACAATGTGTACGTCCCCGTTGTTGATATGAGGAGTCCCGAGGAGCGGAGCATATTGGGACTCCCCCGTGTCAATACTCCCCTGGCCAAATACTCCCCCATACTCTGTGTGTGTGTGTGTGTGTGTGTGTGTGTGTGTGTGCTTACTCTTCAGTTTAGCGTGTTTTAGCCAAAAGTGTTATTTGACAAAGATGTGGGGGGTGGGGGGGGGGAAGCCGGCTACTGGTGAGGGAAAAGTAACTCTGTGTGTGTGTGTGTGTGTGTGTGTGTGTGTGTTCCCTCCCTCCTCCACCCCAGTGATGGCCTAGAGGTAAAGTCCACCTAGGAAGCAAGAGAATCTGAGTGCACTAGTTCAAGCCTCAGTATAGTTGCCAGTATTTTCTCCCCCTCGAGTGCTGGTCTGTATGCTCGTCATTCAGATTAGACGATAAACGGAGGTCCTGTGTGCAGCATGCACTTATCACACGTAAAAGAACCCACAGCAACAAAGGGTTATCCCTGGTAAAATTCTTCAGAACAATTTACTTCGATCGGAATAAAAACCTGCAAGCTGGAAAAAATGCAAAAAATGGGTGGCGCTCTCAGTGTAGTGACATGCTCTCCCTGAGAAGAGCAGCCCGAATTTCAAACAGAGGATTATGTTGTAACAAAAAAAAAGAGCAATACAATACAATACAATATAATGTTTGCGTGTGTGCATGTGTGTAAATGTGAGGTCTGTATAAGATGAGACAACTGCTAGGTATAATGGATTGGATTCACCCCCTTCTCATTCTTACTCCCATGGGCTAGAGTTGGCATGGGAACTTCCACCCCCCCCCCACCCCTCACCCCATGGTAAAACCAGATTGACCCACTTCCATATTAGATCTGCCGTTTCCTCTTTCTAATAAAAAAAAAAGCAAGAAAATAAATAAACAAATAGAATAAATATATAAAGCTGAAATGATGTGAAAAAAATGTAAAGGAGGTAATTTTTGGAGATCTTAGTGTGTGTGTGTGTGTGTGTGTGTGTGTAAGCTCGTGTGCACGTGTGTGTAAACATAAATACATAAACGATTGAAATGAAGAAATGAATATGTAAACTGATAAATAAATTTATTAATACATTTGCTTAAAGAAAGAACAGAAGCCTCACCTTCGTATAAACCCCATGCGTTGGTTTGGCCTGGTGGATAAATCTGATGTGGCAGCAAATGTGGCATGCTACACCACTATTTCTGTGTGCCCAGCTGGGGCAGCAGTGAAAGACAGTGTTGTTGTCTTTAGATGACCCACTTGCTGGACAAACAAACCTTGTGGTGAAACAGTTGATATGTCTGGGGGTGGAGACTGGAGGGAGAAGGGGTGGGTGCGGGGGTGCAAATTTGCGTCTTCTATCAATTTAGTATAAAATACATGAAATTGAAAAAAAGTTTGTTTCCTTTTGACCCATAAGAGCTTTCTTACTATATGTTCGGTGTCTTGTCATCTGCTGCATTGTCCTGCTCACAGAGGTGTATAGGACAACATCAGCACGGCAGCAGTCAGTCACATGTACTGAACCGCGCTTAACGCTCTCTGGGGAAAGGTACATTGGAAAAAACTCACACATTTCCTCAAAAACGAAGCGCCGGGCCTGTCCTTATACCGATCATTTGACACAGCAGCTATTACAGAGGAAATATGCAAACACAAATTAGCTTTTATTCAAGACTGGCAGATGTCTGACCAGCAGCACAACCCGAGATGCATCGTCAGGCATTGAGTGCATGAATATGTATATATTATTATATCTGTGTGTGTGTGTGTGTGTGTGTGTGTGTGTGTGTGTGTGTGTGTGTGTACCTATCAGAATGGGGTTCTGCTACAGAAGTTTGCCAGAGGACAACACTGTCCGTGTGCCGTTCTTTTCACATCAAGTCATGATGTTGGTTGATTTTGCTATCATCTGCCTTCCATACTTTTCGAATTAATTGTCTGGACAAAGTTCCGACAATTTCCATCTAAACCGACCTGCATAGTACGTATTTATATATCTATATTCTACATATCAGTAAGCAGGAGGTGAAGTATTTTTTGTGCATTGCATAAAATGTCAACAAAATTATACAAAATAACTAACTGATCCCGTGTTGCCTTCATAAATTCACCTTTGCAGTTGGAATGATACTAATTTCGTTCTTTATGAAATGTCATGAACTGGAAAACATTCACATCATAAAATACATGAAACTTATAATGTTTGTTTCCTTTTGACCCAAAATAACTCTTTATGTACAGCATCTGTTACCTGCAGCAGTGTCCTATTCACAGAGGTATTGTCCTATTCACAGAGGTATTGTACCGCGCTCAACGCTTTCTGGCGGGCCACACTCCGCGCTTACGTAAACTCCCAGCCATGTTCTCGCCTTGCTACTGTCACGGGCAAATCTTTACATTAAAAATCAAAATCTAATTATGTTCCCACGCCCCTACAGGGGTAGACTTTATATCAGTGTGATCAGTATGATTAATTTTCTATTTTATCGTAAAAAGAACGGTTTTTTTGCACACATATGGACCTAACGCAAATTTTAATCTAAATTCCCTTGCATACACGTTTCACTGCAAGGTGTGTCTGCCCCAGCTGCTGAGTCAGCTTGAGACAACACTGCCTTTCACTGCTGGTTCTGCTTGGCACACATAAAGAACGGTGTAGCATGCCACATGTGCTGCCACATCCTTCAGGTGCTGTCCAGTGTGCTGCGTTTATTCGTAGTTTAATATCTCTCTCTCTCTCTCTCTCTCTCTCTCTCTTTGTTTTGTTTGGTTTTTTGTTTCTTTTTTTCCCCTTCTGTTTTGTTGTCGTCGTTGTTTTGTGAAGAAGATGTGTTATGGCGTAAAGGGTGAACTAGCTGCATAATATCTAATGTTGAATGAACATTTCTTTGTCGTAGTTTTCATCGTGTGATTTTATTTATTTATTTATTCATTTATTTATCTATTTATTTATCTGTTCAATTCTTATTTATCTATTTATCTATCTGTTCATTAGTTTGTTTTTATCTATCTATATCTACCTCCATATCTACCTATCTAGCTATCTATATTTCTTTATAAATGTTTTATGTATTTACATTTTATTTATTTATTTATTTGTCTTTTATTCATATACTTATTTATTTACTTATCTATTATTTATTTATTTATTTGCTGTTGTGTTTTTTTTTTTTTTTACTCATCCGTCCATTCTATTATGTTGCACTTAATTGTCTATTGACATATGTATTTTCTGCATATATTAGCACAGAAACAAATATATGGGGATAGACCAACAATGACATTGACAATGACTCATCCAAGCTGTTGATGAGCAAAGCCATGTTCACAGAAAACATCGATTTTTGATAATCATATTTGTTTGAATTGACGGTGAATGACATTCATTGGTAGTTTTTATAACCATCGATTTTTGGTTCATGTAACTTGTCTCCCCCCCCCCCCTCTCTCTCTCTCAATTTTACAGATCACATTTTAAATGTTGACAGTTAACTGTTAAATGTAAAGAAAATGTGTGTGTGTGTGTGTGTGTGTGTGTGTGTGTGTGTGTGCGTGCGTGCGTGCGTGTGTGTGTGTGTGTGCGTGCGTGCGTGCGTGTGTGTGTGTGTGTGTGTGTGTGTGTGTTTGTGTGTGTGTGTGTGTGTGTGTGTGTGTGAGTGACGTTACATTATCTCTATTGTCTAAACATTCATACTAAAAATGTCAGCACACATGACAGTCCACACTTCTTTTTTCTGAATGCTCCATTTGCTGCCTGTTAACTGATCTGACAACAGATAAACTTGTGCACACAACTGATCACCCGTTTTCTTCTGGCTTTGCTTATTTCGCAACCTCAGTTATCTCCATTTAATATCAATGGACTATTTCAACACTTTAAAAAAAATGTAAACCCATTTATTCATATCTTAATTATTGTGTTATTTATTCTTTTTTTCTTTTCTTTTCTTTTTTTGGGGGGGTGGGGGTGGGGTGGGTGGGTCATTGTATTCTGTCATAATTGTTATCTTTAAGTTATCCCCCATATCATTAAATCACACATTTCAAGGAATGATCATGACAATGTTTTTCTGGCTGATGTGTCGATCTGACGATGTTAATCATCATCAGCATCAGCGTCGTCATGACCATTGGCAGACGTTGATAGAACTTAATCAAATCAAATAAAATCAAATGAAAAACACATTATTAATCCACAAGAAAATTCACATGCACAATCACAGGTTTGTTGTAAACACCACCACAAAATGATCATGCACAACATAAAAAAGAGAGATTCAGCACTTTTCGTGTTTGTCATCATGATAATATTTTACTATGTACAAATAACTTTTTTCTTTCTTTTTTTTCTTCACAATTTCATTATAAAATGCATTCTCAAGCACATGAACTACACCACAGCAGTTTCCTGTGGTGTTCAATTGACATAAACACACACACACACACACACACACACACACACCACCACCACCACCACCAACACACACGCACACATTAGGGTCATGATGCAGGAAAATGAACTAAAGAAGCAAGGAAACAAACTGTCCGGCCGTCATGAAAACGGGGTACCCTGATAAAGTATTCACCGTCCAGCCTGTTACGTAAAGCAAACGTCATGTGGGCAGGTGTTGGAGCGATAACCACTGACACGCATTGTCCACCCACTACAGAAAGCTCCCCACCATCTCCAGATCGCCGTCAAGTCCACTCGGGCCTTCCAAAAGCAGTACAGCGAACAACACTGGACTTCACCTCTGTGTGCTTCACGTTCTGAACAGACCCAGCTGCGACACGTTCTCTCTGCATATTTGTTGACTCCACTGTGAGTACTGATTTTTGTTTTTTTCCGTTTTGATTTGAACAATGAACAAACAGAGTACTTGCAAGCCCATGCCTTCTCGCAGTCCGATGGGGTGTTCCTGAACCTTTCTCCCATTTTACGAAAAAAAAAAGAAAAAAAAAGTTGGATTTCGAGATAGCATAGTCGTTCCCCACGAGAAAACGTAAGCGGCACCTCCATGTTTTCTCCCAGTGTGTGAAAAAGTGCGCGAAGTCTTCCTTAATTTATACGATATACAATAGCTAAAACATTTTCTTTGTACTCCGGGATGGTTTCTTGCCTTTATATTGCACAAGTGTTGGACAAAAATGTGAGAGAAAAAGAAAAAGAAAGAAAGAAGGAAGAAAGAGAAGAGAGGGATGAAGACGATGATCATAATACTTTGTTGTTTTCATGTGTATGAGACTGCATATATATCTCCTGTACGTGGTCTCTCTCTCTCTCTCTCTCTCTCTCTCTCTCTCTCTCTGTGTGTGTGTGTGTGTGTGTGTGTATGTGTGTTTATTTATTTATCAACAAGGGTTGACAAAGCATGTTGGGCTATGCTGCTGGTCAGGCATTTGCTTAGCATATGTGGTGTGGTATATCTTTGTCAAACGTATTGGATTTGTCAGACGATGTCAATTCATTAAAAATTAGATATGAAAAAATAACTAAATAAATACAATTTTAAAAACGTGATACCGGCATTCAGAGAATCCACAGCACCTAGGAAACTCTGTATGAAAAACCGGTGCATTCTACCGGTACGCTTTGTGCACATGGGTCCACCCTCTCCTTTCTTTCTTTCGTCGATGAACAGTGGAAGCAGGAAGGCACGCAGTTTAAAATGAATTATGTATTATAATTCAGAGATGGTCAGAATACAAAAGAAAAGAAATAAAAATTACGTGTGCATTCAATTTGATTTTTTTTTTTTTTTTTTTAATTCAATTAATTAATATTAATTTCTATGATCTTTTATCAATCTTTTATTTTCATAATTTGTAATTTACTTATCTTTTCTTTTATTTATTCATTGTTTTAAACAATTATTATGTTGTTGTTTTTTCGTTTTATTTTAATTTAGTTTAGTATATTTTCTAATTCCCACCCCCACCCCCAAGGCTTGACCAAGTGCATTGAATTACACAGCTGTTTGGCAGATGTAGCAGATATGGACTTGTCCGAACGTAGTGACACCTCCTTGAGTAAACTGAACTGAAGTGAAATTTAATTTTTCTCTGATTACTTGTAATTACGTTATTTATATCTGAAGCACCCTCCCCCCCATCCCTCCCTTCTCAGTAGTGCTCACGTTTTCTTCATTGAACACTGTATTTCACCTTGTTTCTTGATATTAAAAATGTTTAAACCAAACACCCCCCTTACCCCCTTTCTCCTTCACCACCTTGCTTTTATCTCTCTTTAAAAAATCAGTGATTTAGGAATTAACTTTTAGATACTATATATAGCTTCATTATTTGCTTTGTGAGTATGGTATATTCATTGAAAGTGTTTCAGTCTTGGGTAGTTTGTAGTGGTCTGCAAGGATGAAGGCATGAACAACACCACAGCAGTTTCCTGTGTTGTTCAATGGACATAAACACACACACACACACACACACACACACACACACACACAAAGGAAGTTGTCAGCAATATCGCTACATGGACAGAAGACTGGGGTCTTGAGCTCAACACCACAAAAACCAATGCAACACTCTTCTCTCTCTCCACCGCCAACGAGCAAGTCAAGCTGAAGCTCCAGGGACAGGTATTGCCCCAGACGGATATACCAACATTCCTTGGCATCAAGTTAGACACCCGCCTGACCTGGAGGCCCCAGATTGAAGAGATGGAGAGGAGAGGCATCCGCAAGCTGGCCGGGATGACTTAGGGAGCAGACAGCAGGCTTCTCGCCAGGGTCTACATGGGAGCGGTCAGACACACCATGGAGTGTGCCTCAACCTCGTGGGGCACAGCCTCCAAGACCAACAAGAGCCGGCTCGACAAAGTCCAAAATATGGGACTACGTCTCATACTTGGAGCCATGAGGTCCACGCCGATCCATGACATGAAGAAAACTGCTAACGTTGAGCCCCTGAAGAGAAGACGCGACCTGAAAGTCCTGATGCAGGGAGAGAAGCTCAGAAGACTGCCCTCACACCACGTACACCACAGACTGGAGCAGCCCACCAAGAACCGTCTCAAACGTCAGAGCCTCAACCACCAGTATAAAGCACACAGAGCACAGCACAGCGATGTTCTGGCGGCAAAAGGGGAGTCTTGCACCGTCCTTGCCTTGCCTGACTGGAGGCTTGACCAAGAGATAGAAGCCACCATCAGCCACAGAGTTCCTGGCATCACCACCAAAGACCAGCAACCAGCTACTCTCAAGATCCTGACTCTGGCCATGATAGAGGAGTCCTACCCAGCCAGCTCCTGGACCCATGTATACACGGACGGATCAGTGGAGGAAGCCACACACAACGGAGGCAGTGGTGTCTACATCAGATTTCCCAATGGAGAGCACATCAGCATCACACTCCCTGGAGGAAAGCTCTGTTCCAATTTCAGAGCTGAAGTCCTGGCCATTAAAACAGCAGCAGAATTCCTC
This sequence comes from Babylonia areolata, assembly GCF_041734735.1. Lineage (NCBI taxonomy): Eukaryota > Metazoa > Mollusca > Gastropoda > Neogastropoda > Buccinidae > Babylonia > Babylonia areolata. The sequence goes on along the minus strand of NC_134898.1, from coordinate 3,009,717 downwards.
TCCTCCTGTGGAAAGCCCCTTGGCAGCATCTCCATCTTCACTGACTCCATGTCCACACTCCAGGCCCTTGACTCCCCTGATCCTGGTCCACTGATCCAGTCCCTTAAGGCCTCCCTCACAACCCTTACCCAAACAGCCCCAACGACCCTCCAGTGGGTGCCTGCACATGTAGGCCTTCCAGGCAACGAGCGTGCAGACCACCTTGCTAAGGAAGGAAGCCAGCTCACACAGCCAACCTTTCCTGCCACGTATGAGGAAGCAAAAACTCTCCTCTGCAGCAGATTCCGAAGAGGCTGGGTCACCCTGAACGGAGGCTACCAGGCACACCAGGATCCCATCAGGACACTGGAGAGGAGACACCAGACTACCATCTACCGCCTTCGCACAAGACACTGCGGCCCCCGAGCACACCTGAAGAGGATTGGAGTGGCAGCCACATCCCTATGTGATTGCGGCCAGGCTGACCAGACCCCATCCCATATTCTCCAAGACTGCCCCCTGTATGAGAAGATGCAGCAGCAGTCCTGGCCTGGGAGTGCTGACCTCAACACCAAGCTCTGGGGGACGGTAGCCGATCTTCGCCGGACGTCCGAGTTTGTGGCATCACTCAGACTTCGACCCTGACTGCGTAGCTGTCGAACGCGAAAGAAAGAAAGAAAGAAAGAAAGTTCAATGGACATAAGCACACACACACACACACACACACACACACACACACACACACACACACACACACAGAGTAGTAGTAGTAGTAGTAAGTAGTAGTAGTAGTAGTAGTTGTTGTATTTAGTAGTATCATTGGCAGTGGTAGTGGTAAAATATTCATCATTTCTTCTTCTGCATTATTATTAACTCACTCAGTACGGCCAGTCCTCTCTTCTCCTCTACAGAGACCCCTCGGATGTCCAGTGGGTGTCTCAATGACCCAACCTTTAGCTTCCGTCGTCAGAATTGTGGTATCTTTGTCAACATTCACCTCTTCAGTATAAGAGCCTTCCGCTTGCAATATTTTGATGGTGGTAATTGGGGTGAAACGCTATTAACGTCGTCTCTTTCGCCGTTCGTATGGAGAGAGTTAATATGAATGTTATTGTTATTATTTGCGTCTTTTAACTTGTGTTGCTTATTTTTATTTGGTCTGTTCTTTTGTTCTGTCTAGATTAGATTATGGAAATTTTTATGCTCTTCTTTCTGGCTGTCCCAAACACTGTGTTGACAAACTTCAGTAAGTTCAAAACACTGCAGCACAACTCACTCTCAAAGCTTAGAAACGTCAACATTTCCCTACTCACTTCCCTTCACTGGCTCCCCATTCAAGCACGAATACAATACAAACTCTCAGTCCTTTGTCACACTGAGTTCTTGTCCTGTCTGCCTTTCAAACCTACTTTCTGTCTATTCGCCATCCAGACAACTCCGTTCTTCAAATGACAAGCACACAGTGTCCATTCCAAAGATTCGTACTAAAACTTATGGTGAACGTCCCTTTTCTTTTGTTGCACCTCACACCTCCATTACACACCAACACCCGCATTCAAGAGAGCACTCAAAACATATCTTTTCAAACTGTACTTTTCTCAATGAAGATTTTCCATCTGCTTATGCGTTCTGTGATTTCTGTTGCTGGATGTGCTCTTTGTGTTGATCTGTATACATCTGTGATGATTTTGTTGTGTTTTCCGTGATACCTGGTTCCCTGGTGTTTATTTTTGACAATGGTGAATGTCACGTGCTTTGTTGTTCTGGGATTTGCACTTGTGTGGTTTGAGACTGTGATGGCGTCTGTGTTGATTTACTTCTTTTTTCTTTCTTCTTCTTCTTCTTTTGATATGTCACTTAGTCTTGCATATGTATATTTTAGCCATTGTCATGTGAAACTGTGTTGACTTTGTTCATATTTTACGACACTTAGTCTTAAATTTGTATGTGTTAATGTAAAGCGTGGTGGGCCACATCTGAGATGAGGGCACTGCGCTATGTAAGCCTACATTTTATTATTATTATTATTATTATTATTATTATTATTATTATTCATTAGTGTATTTGTTTGTTTTTATTCCTCAAAGTCTGATGAAGCACATTGGGTTGTACTGCTGTTCAGGCCTCCGCTTGGCAGATGTGATGTAACACATACATACATACTTGCATATATATATACATATATATATATATATATATTATATACACACATACATATTTGTTCGAACGCTGAATTAAAATGTATGAAGTCTGTTCCTTGAGAAATTTATTGTATTCCAGATTGTATACATCTTGTAACATCACATTTCTAAAATCTCTGACAATGTCAATATATGAAGATCCGTGATACACATTCAGAGAACCCTCACAATCCTAGAAACTCCAGTTAATCAGGTAAATATCTTTCTTTTTTTCTGTTGCAGGACTTATTCTAACACTGTGGGAAATGGCGGCTGAGAACGTGGGTGTTCGTTTGGACCGCTTGTCCATTTTCACATTGCTGGGAGAGGTTACCAGTATAGGTGGCATCGGCTGCATTGAGCTCCAGTTCGCGATCAGACAGCGCCTCACTCAGGTTGATCGTCAGTTGCAGAGGTATGGCTCAGGACCCTTGGACGACGAAGGCAAAGCACTGTTTCACAGCCTCCTGGACCTTTGTGCACGACATGATGTATGGGTTTGGTCAGCGTTGCTGGATATGACAAAATCAGGTTTAGAGGAACCATTCAAACTTTTCGTGTATTCTGACAACACGAAGGTCAGACAGGCTGTTTCTGAAAGGTATTTACCACTCTGTATTGGCCCTCTTGTTGGGAAGATATATTCAGTCAGGAATGGTTCACCGATGCTTGATTGCAGGGCAAACTACACTGGCTGTTTGGCTGTAGCACGTGAGGCAGGACTTTTTTCTGTACCAGTTCCTTATCTATATCCAGATGGAGACCTGACTCGCAGCACAGCCATTGGTCTGGCAGTGTATCACAATCAGCCAGATCTAGTGATGTTTTTCTACAAAGCAGGTGCGTTTACCAATCATATTCTCTTCAGTTTGAGTCGCCATCCTTTGCTGGTGAAAAGATCAAAAGGGAACGGGAAAGATGATGCTCAGAGTAGGTCCTCATCTTCTCAGAAGTTCCCATCCAGAAATGATGTGGACGCCGCCAGAGAGATCAGAGCTTTCCTGACACACAAGGCCTCACGGCCATCTTCACTGCAGAGCATCTGTTTGCGGGAAGTGTCCAAACGAGTTGGCTGGGGCCACGTGAGGGATGCTAACATTGACCAGCTGGAAATCCCACTCACTTTGAAAGACAGTCTTCGTTTTGAAGGGAACAGGGATTGTTTCAGTGAACCAAGCGAGTGACTCATCATGGAAGGGTCTCATGAGATAACTTTCCAGGAAGGAGGAGAGTTACTGCAGTTCCAATTACGGCTTAGAATGGCTGCAAAACAAGAGTGCGTGCTTCCGTAATATGTCCGTGTGTATAGTAGTAGTAGTAGCAGTAATGGTCTTCAGTTTAACGTCTTCCACTTTAAGTGATATTAGACGGCAAAAAGGGGGGTGTGTGGGGTGGAGGACGAGGCGTGGTGGTGGGAACAGTATTGGGCAGAGGGTGAGGAATGGTGTGTGTGTATGTGTGTATGCGCGTGTGTGCGCATGTGTGTGTGTGTGTGTGTGTGTGTGTGTGTGTGTGGTGGGGAATGATACAGAGCACTGGAAAAAATAAAACATTAAAAGGGGAGACATAGGCATAATGTAGAAGGAAACACTAACATCAATAGCAGACAACGTGTGTGTGTGTGTGTGTGTGTGTGCACGTGCGCGTGTGTGTATGTGTGTGTGTGCATGTGTGTCTGTATGTGTCTGTGTGTGTGTGTGTGTTCGTGTGTGCGTCTTCTACGTGTGCATATCCAGAGGAAGAAATAATCAATGTCATCTTAAGAAAAGCAAAACTGAATGAATTGATTGTATTTTACCCGAAAGGAGTAGATTACCAACAGTCTTCCTTTCTATGTTATTCCTCATTAATATTGAAAGTTGTCGAAAAAAAGTTCATTGATGAAGGTTCTGCAACTGAGGAGTAGGTCTTATTTCACCCTCATATGAAGGGAAGGTAGATAAGTTATTCTGTAATAATCATAGAGTAATAACTTTATTATGTTGCTCTAGAATAAAGTGTTCACAATAATCATGAATTGCAGACTGAATCAATGAAGTAGTTTCTTTCATATACTTTCAGAAAAACAGGCAGGTTTAAGACATTCTATTTTAGATCATTCCTTTGTGCTAAAGGTTTTGACTGATATTTATGGATGAAAAATATATGTGCATTTGTTGATTCCTAAAAGACCTTTGATTCCGTTTGGAGACAAGAGCTGTGAGATTTACAATTCTGCACGGTACAATCAATCGGGTAATTGTTAAAATGTATGGTAGAATTAAGTCATGTATATTTCTCAATGTATAAACATTCATTTCGTTGTTTTGTGAATTCAGACGAAGAGAAAATGTTTCACTTGTTCTCTTTTCACTGAATAATGTGTATCTTCGTTTCTTTGTTTTAATTCCTTGTGGTGTTCTTAATGTATTTTCTCTTACATCTTTAGCAGTTCCATTTCTTTTCTCTACTTTTGGGTGTTAAGGAAGTGTATATGTATCCGATATTCCGTTAACTTTGTTCCATCAACACCGAACTTCCTATCTTATGCCAGTTTAACTCGTCAATCAGGACAATGGCGGAGATGAAAGGGTTGATAATGATGGCTGATGATATCATGAAAACAATCACTTTTATCCTGTCTGCGCAGTTCTATTGTCAAAATATCCGTAATTGCTGCAGACCTTTCCTGTTCTATTCCATTGACGAATTGCATCACATTGTATTATACATTGATCACCATGTTCCTTGCATGCTTTTGATATATGAATCCTTTTTTACTGATGCTGAACTGAAACGTCACCTGAAAGTTGTCATGCTGTAAACAAGGGTTTTCTGCTGAACCGTTGACGGGAATAAAACTCACTGCCATTGTGTCTGACTCCTGGCCTCCCTTTGTCCCTCCTCTCCTCTGTTTTGGCTTTCTTCTCCCACCTCTCTCCATCTGTCTGTCAGTCTGTCTCTGTGTGGCTCCCTGTGTGATTATGTGTCTGTCTGTGTATCTGTCTGTCTGCATATATGTATATATATATATATATATATATATATATATATATATATATATATATATATATATATATATATATATATATATATATTCACAATCATTGTTACTGTCTGTGCCTTATCTCTGTCTCTCTGTGTCTGTCTATCTCTTTCTCTCCCCATTTGTCTGTCGATTTATCTATCTGTCTATTTCGAATGTGTGTTTTCAGTTCAATGTCGTGTCTATTCACAAATTGTAATGTTTCTCAAACGGCTCACCTATCTGACCAATTCAGTGATGAACGGAACGATTTGGCGAAAGTTCAGTTCGGTTACTCAAGGAGGCATCACTGCATTTAGATAAGTCCAAATACGCTAAACCACATCTGCCAAGCAGATGCCTGACCAGCAGTTTAACCCAGCTTAACCCAACGTGCTTAATATATTTCAGTTTCAATTTCTCAAGGAGTCTTCGGACAAATCCATACACTACACCATAACCGAACGCAACCCAACGCGCTTTGTCAGGCATTGAGTGCATGGATATATATATATATATATATATATATATATATATATATATATATATATATATATATATATATATATATATATATATCCATGCACTCGAGGCCAGACTAAGTGCATTGGGTTATGCTGCCTAGCAGACGTGGTGTAGTTTATGGATTTGTCCAAATGCAGTGAAGACTCCTTGAGAAATTGAAACAGAAACACAACTTTTCAGAGTTACTCAACTTGGCCATGGGGTGAAACCTGCTGCGTCTGGGGTTAGGAAAGTAGAACTGAGAAAGAGGCTGGGGGTGGTACGACTCTTGCCTGTGCAGGCATGCATGTTCGTAATTGGTTGTTACACAGATGTTGTGTCAAATTGATCATTTTCTTTCCCCTTCTGCCAAAGTGTGTGTGTGTGTCCGTGTATGCGTGTGTGCGCGTGAGTTTATGTTTCGGGGCTCATGTGCTTTTACGTGTAGTGTTGCGTATGTGAACATTTGTTTGTGCTTTAACAACAGAGAGGGAGAGAAAGAGAGGTGTGTGTGTGTGTGTGTGTGTGTGTGTGTGTGTGTGTGTGTTTATTTGCACTTATCTTTTATGTCTTTTTTTATTTTTATTGTTACTTCATATTACTTATACCCTTTTGTATCGTATTTTATGTTACTTATTTATATTGTTTTTCTTATAATCAATTCATTCATTTTTCATTTCTTTATTTACTATTTTAGAATATCAATTCATAAATTCAATTACACATTTATCTTTTTTTTTCTTTTATTTTTGTATCATATATTACTTCATTTATTTTTCCCTCGAAGCCTGACTAATCGCATTGGGTTATTCTGCTGGTCAGGCATCTGCTTAGCAGATGTGGTGCAGCGGATTTGGTCTTGTCCAAACGCAGTGATGCCTCCTTGTGTAACTAAACTGAACTTTAGCAGAATCGTTCCACTCGTCATTTAATTGGTCAGTTACGTGAGCCAAACATTACAATTTGAGAATAGACATGAAATTTGAATTTCAATTGAAAACGCACATTCGAAATAGATAGATAGGTAGATAGATAGAGAAGGAGGTAGACTTTGCATATTAATCAGGTTCACCTGTCTGCTCGATTGAAAACTCGATGAATATAAAAATCAGTTCCGTGACAACATCTGTGTTCCGTTTTGTTTTGTTTTTTGTTTTTTGATTGTGTAGGTGTTTTTGTTTTTGTTTTGTTTTTTGTTTTGTTTTTTTGTTTTTTTTCTGTTTGTGTTTTGTTTTCAGTTGACGGCTCCCACACTTGGCCGGAAACATAGGCTTCCATGTCATATTTGTTTATGATTTGCTTACTACTTTGTTTTGGTTATTGTTGGTTTGTTTTTTTTCTTTTTTTCTCCCCCATTGCCACATGCAATGTGTGCTTTTTTGTAACTCATTATGGACCAGTGTAACAAAAAAACCCAACCAACAACACACACACACGCGCGCGCGCACAGTGACACACACACACACACACGCACAGTGACACACACACACACACACACGCAGACACACACACACACACAATCCTGATAAAAAAAGAATAAATAAAAAGCAAAACAAACTAAAAATCTTGAATGAATCTACATTGGATCAATCAGCACAAGCTTTTAACTCACTCAGTACGGCCAGTCCTCTCTTCTCCTCTGCACAGACCCCTCGGATGTCCAGTGGGTGTCTGAATGACCCAACCTTTAGCTTCCGTCGTCAGAATTGTGGTATTCTTTGTCAACATTCACGTCTTCAGTATAAGAGCCTTCCGCTTGCAATATTTTGATGGTAATTGGGGTGAAATGCTGTTAACGTCGTCTCTTTCGCCGTTCGTATGGAAAGAGTTAACAGAGTTCCAACCCCCCCCCCCCCCCCCCAAACAGGGCAATATTGTTTTATATTTTCAGATTGTGAGTCCAGCGCTTTAACCCATCTCTTTCCTAGCCTTCTCTTTTGAAATTTCCGCTTTATTCATTAACGCCCGCATCTTCTCCTTGGCGAACCAAACACGGTGATTATCGTTTTTCAACTGTTGCACGATGGCGTCTTCGAAGTCGTGCTGGCTCGCCATAAAAAGAAAACAAACAAACAAACAAAAGACACCCTGTGACAAAGCAGCGCAGGGAATGAAAGTCTTGTCAGATGATTTCTAGTTAAGAGATATGTGACGCCCCCCCGAAATGTGTAGGATGTCACAGTCATTTTCATATTCACTACTTGTTCAATCAGTTCCTTCTCTTTTTCTGGTGAAGGGCTTACATATTGACAATTGCTGAATTTACCAAGTTCCAAACTCAAGCATGCCCAAATAATCATGAGACTGATAGCCTGTCAGCTGACTTTGCTATCTCTTTCAGTGTCCACTGCCGGTATATGTAGATACAGACAGATGTGTAATGTATATGTCGATATATGAGACATACAAGAGGAGTGGTGAGCGTGGGGGTGTGGGACACAAAGGAGAACAGACAGAGAGAAAGAAACAGGCAGAGAGAAGAATCAGTATGGCAGGTGTCAAGTGTCGGAATGTCAATCAAGGAAGTCAGAGAGGCACCAAGACATCAACAACCAGATTTAATTCCTCTGACATATTTGAGGGCCACGCACACATTTCTAAAAGTACAATGTTAAACGCTTTCATGATGGGGCAACTAGCTTATGTCTTTCAACCAAACCCTATTGCCCTGGAATCGCAGACGATGTTTCAATTCAACAGGGATTTCCAACTGGTCAATGTTGGCATTCCTGACGTGGCCCCAGCCAACACGCTTGGACACTTCCCGCAAGCAGAGAGACTGCAGTGAAGATGGCCGTGAAGCCTTGTGTGTCAGGAAAGCTCTTATCTCTCTGGCGGCGTTCACATCACTGATTGACGTGTAACGTGCAGCAGGTGGAGCGTCTTCTCTGTTGTCTTCTCTGACGTCAGCTGTTGATCTTGCCACCAGCAAAGGATCATGACTCAGCCGGTAGAGAACATGGTTGTTCACCGCGCCGGCTTTGTAGAGAAATTGTACAACATCCGGCTGGTTGAAATAAACCGCCGCACCAATGGCTGTGGATGACATCAAGTCCTCACATACAAAGGGATCAAACACAGAGAAAAGGCCTGCCTCGCAAGCCACAGACAGACAGGCGTTGTAGTCTGACCCGAAATAAGAGGACTGACGATCCTCAAGCCTGCTGCGACACGACTCGTCAACCAGGCTGACGAGACTACCTTCCGCTTCACCTTCTGAAACAACCTGTCGGATGTAATCATGTTCGTGAAATGAAAACATCTTGAAGTGTTCAACAAGTCCTTGATCCATCACAGTTCTTTGAAGTTCATGCACTTCACCCATATGCGGAGGAAATTTTGAAAAATTATCCAGAAGCATTCGGAACACATCCATTGCTTCAGAATTCATGAAATGTCTTAAACATTGATATCTGAGGAGGAAATTCAGAAAAAGCACTGCTGAAAGACTCGAGGAACAGTGGGAACATATTATTTTAATACAGGACCACCTGCCCTCCAAGATCAGGCAAGCCAACAGGAAAGACCAAAACATGCTAATGGGAGCAGGGCCCAAATTCAGTTCTTCAATGCTAAACAAAAGCTCTATTCTATGGTAGCGCACTGCTGCCACCACCACACAGTCATAGAGGCACCGACGATGACAGGCAGTGACGAACAGGTCCATGTCGTCTTCAGGTATTGCAGGCATAACAGGCAACACAGTAAGCAGTCTGACTGCTTGGGAGGGATTGTATGGTGTCCTTCCCAGTAGGTCTTGCACCTGTTCCATGTATCTCACTATCCGGCCAGGCTCGTCCATCTTTGTATCTGTTCTCGGTATCCTGAGAGACAAAAAGGTCAAATTAATGTATGTTTTAATGGATGTTGTTTTAACATGTTATAGTTTTACATTTTTTGTTATCAGGGTAAAAATAATCTGCTAACTGTTTACACTGCTACATGGAGTGCAGATAGTTGCATCTATTACATCCATAAGACAATACAGACTTGACACCCATCCTTTGATGTACATGCACACACAGTCGTGAGGATACACACCTATCCTGCATTCTTGTATATATATATATATATATATATATATATATATATATAATTGTTATTGTTGCTTTTCATCTGCTTTTCCTCTCTCTCTCTCTCTCTCTCTCTCTCTCTCTCTCTCTACTTTTTTCTCTTTTTTTGTTGGGGGGGGGGGGGGGGGCATTGATGGCTTGATGTAAAAAAAGCAATTGTTGGTCATTCATTTTACCACCATGAAATAAAAACTTGACACACAAACGCACGCGCGCACGAAGGCACACTATCACACGTGTCCGCAGATACAAGTATTCATGCTGCCAAGCACAGCCAGCCATTGCAAATGCATGCTCAGTTCTCCTTTAGGCATTATCGTGTGTGATCGCCGAGGTGCAGTTTGATGTTGGCTCACTCCTATTGTTAGACAAGAGGCAAGGCCTTCAAGACTCACTTGTAAGACCCCCCCCCCACACACACACACACACACCCACCCACCCACCCGTAGATGTGGGAATTGGCTGATGCTTAAAAAGGCAGTGTGCAACATCTTGGTGAATACCATATATACTGTAACATTTGCTGTTCATTCCCTGACCACAGCAGAATGATGGAGACGCCCTTTTTTCCCCACTTTGTTTTATTTTTCCATTTATTTACTTTGTACATATCATAAAGAAACTGAATTAATCAGTTGATGGTTCACTTTCTCAAATTCTTGGAATATTGGAGACAGATATATCTCACTGTGAACCAAAGTGATGTTGTTGTTTGTTTGTTTTTGTTGCTATTCATCACATACTGTTAACTCACAAATAGTCACAAATCATATTCAGAGTTGCATATTGCATTATTGTTTGTAATCATTAACTCACAAATAGTTTTATCATAATCAGAGTTGCATATTGTATTATTGTTTGTAATCATTAATGTAATCCAGTTGAAAAATCAGGTTCACACAGGAAACACTTGCCTATTTGCTCTGACAGGTAGTGTTAAAATATGGGGCAGAAGACCTTGCTTTTTCCTTACTCAGGTTGTAAGCTGTCTTTTTTGATTGACCATTTTACATGTTTTTGTGGTGGTTATTTAAGTTACCTTCTGTTTACAGAGAGGGGGGAATGTTCAAATAACCCATGCCTACCGACCCTAGTCACATTCATGTTTTCTGTTTTACAGAATTCGATTACATAAATGCCTGTAGATTTGAACATATACCGTGCTAGGGTTGGTTTGTATTTCACAACAGCTTTGGTCAAAACTAGACATTTATCTTTTGTAAACAAGTCAGTCGTCTTACAATTCTTCATAATGTCTTTTCAAGGCCAATTACTCTGGTGATAATAAATTTAATCTCATGTTAATATTAATATTAGCATTATTTTACTATATTATGTACTGTTTGTTTATTTGTTTTATTTCATTACTTACTATTTATGAATGTTATTTGATACAATTCATAATATGGTTCATCAGCCGTCATGATAAAATTGAAGTGCAACGTTGTGAGCACAGTAAAAGCTTGAGCTTGTTGATGCTCTTTTGTCATTCATTGCATTGTAATCATGTGTACTGTTGAATAATTAAAGATTATTTGAACCAAGACCCACTTGTGATACACTTTTAAAAAATCCAAGCTTTTTATGTATTGTGTATAATTTCAAAATGTAATGTTTAAGATAAGAAAGATCAGTTTAAAACAAATTAAGTCCCCTAGCATTAATTACAGAGTATTTTCCCTTTTTTACTATCTGCACCAAAACGTTTGCAAAATAAATAAAACTTCCATGCTTAGCAAAAGAAGTTCCTGTTTGAACAAAACATGATAATAATGACTGCTCTTGTTGTTGGGTCAGAATATCAGATCAAAGTGCCAAGTTTAGAGAATACAAAAAATATAGAAAGAATAAAATAAAATAAAAATTACACCTGAAGTAACTGTCATTTGTGGAAATGCAGTCACCCTCTGTGTATCATCTGTGAAGGTGAAAACATTTCACTTCATTCATTTACAAAATCTGTAGTTCCATCTGGAAACGCTTCATGTGACAATCAACGTTTGTTTCGAATAGTTCTGAGCTTAATCACGGGCACCATTGGCTCTTTGTTGTAATTTTCTGATTGAAAAGTCAGTTTCTTGTTTCATTTTATGTGTGCTTTTTTGTGATACAAATCCAGGAGAGAGAGAAAAAGAGGAAAAAGTTGTGATGGTATGAGGCATCTTATGCGTGGGATGTGGAAGGGATTCGTCAAAAATCACAATTGTGGATAGACGTTGATAAACAAATTAACGAAAGAGCATGTGTATATTTACCTTCAATATGTCACCTTTGCGTTCTTTTGGCTTCACTGGCTTGTCTTCCGGAAATCTGCAATAAAAGATCACTCGTGTTGCAGAGTATGTCAGCTGAAAGCATAGATATTGCAAAATGGACAGGGAGCGTTAGACTAGAGGGAGAAGGGGGTCTACGAACGAAGATGGACTGAGGA
>NC_134898.1:2977546-2990046 GCF_041734735.1 Babylonia areolata | reverse complement strand
ATGAGCAGTGACGAGTCAAATTACAGGGTTGCACGTGGACACACATAAGAAGTTCTGGACACACATAAGCTAGTGTGACCAAAACAATTTCGAACTCAACGCATCATAAAAAAAGAACTAATTTTAGATTTCAGAAAGACCAGCTTTTGACACCCAACTTCTTGCCATGAAAGACATCCATAAAAGATCATCAGTGTATCTATATTTCTTGGACTGATCATTTATAATGATTTGATATGGAAGAAACATATCGGGAAAAAAAATATCAAGAACTTTCACCAGAACCTTAAAAAGTCTGGACTCAAAAACGAAATAATGGTTGACTTCTATTGACCTGTCATCAACGTATGTTAACCTTCACTATTCACTATTACTGTTTGGTATGGAAACATTTCAAAGGCAGAAATCAAAGCTATGATTAGAATTGTAAAACTAGCAGCAAGATAATCGGGTCTGACCTACCATCTCTGGACGACATGATATACCATAAGCATCTACTTAGAAAAGTCAAATCAATCAGCCAGTATGAATCGCATCCATCTTTTATGATTTTTTAGATGTTCCCCTCAGGTTGTCAGTACAGAAGTAATCAGACCAAAGCCAAAAGCGTTGCCAATAGTTTTTTCCCCCTTAAGCAGTCAGTGCCTTGTCTCTTAAACCAACCCAATGTACAAAAGAAAAGCGTGCAATCAGCAACCATTTACCTGTAGATCTAGTCACCAGACCCACCTGTATGTAATATTCAATGTGCAGTGTATGTCCAGGTCTCCATACGCGTTGATATGCTTTACAAAGAGAGGAGAAACCATTGCCGTCAAAACTACCAAGCTTATGCAACAGTTCTGGGAGAAAAGACCAGTGTCACAGGACTTCAAGGATGCCAGCAACATCCACATCTACAAGAACAAAGGGGCAAAGCATCATGTGACAACCACAGAGGAATTTCACTATTGTGCATCACAGGGAAAATCATGGCACATGTCATCATGAACACGTCACACACCACCTGCTGGATGATGTGGCATCCGAAAGTAGTGCGCTTTCAGGAGCAACAGGGGATGGCTGACATGATGTTTTCAGTTCAGCAACTGCAACTGTAAATGAAGTGCCTTGAGCTGAATCATAACCTCTACATCCTCTTTGATGACATGACAATGGCATTTGACACTGTGAGCTGGGAGGGTGTGTGGGACATCCTGTCCAAGTTTGGCTACCCACCAAAGTTTGTCCAGATCGTCCGATCATTCCATGGTGGCATGAAGGATTGCATAGTTGATAACGGTGACGTGTCGGATCCATTCCCAGTCTCAAATGGCTTCAAGCAAGGTTCTGTGCTGGCTCCCATCCTACTACGTTTGTCACCACCCTTTCCCAGACCAGTGCTGGGGTGACTGTCTGCTACACATCTGATGGCTGTTTCTTCAGTCCAAGACGTCTGCAGGCGAAAACTGATGTCCTGTAAGTCCCTGTGAGGGAAGGCCACTTTGCAGGTGGCTGTGCCCATGCAGAATGGAGCACACCTGCAATGACTTGCCAGTTGTCCCTCTGGTCTCAAATCGAAATAGTGAGCACAACTCTGAATACTGTGGATAAAATGACCTACCTGGGAAGCTGCCTTTCCTCAGTATCACTATTGGTCCTTGTGTAAGATCACTGGTAATTTATGGAAGGACAAAGTTTGCACCACACAAGTGCTTCACAGAGAGTATATGACTGGGGTTCAAGCACACATCGGGAAATCCCAGCTTTGGTGGGCTGGACATGTAGTCCAGATAGACAACACTCAACTGCCAAAGATGATATCCTTTTCGGAGCTGGTTGCTGCTGCAAGGAACATAGGAGGACGACTGAACTGCTTCAAGGACAGACTGAAAGCTTCCCTCAGCGCCTGCAGAATTTCCATACTTGGGTGGGAAACTCTTGCCACTGACCACAGTAACTGGTGGCTGGCTGTCTACAAGGAAGCTCTGGCGTTCGAGGGAAGGCGTTTTCAGGACCTTGACACGAAGAAACACCAATCCTGCAGAAGAGACGAGACCAATCAACTGCTATTGTCTGTCCAGAATGCGACAGCAGTGGTGTGTCTGCCTCTGGGCTGTGTTTTCATTTCCAGAGTCAACTGACGTTTTCATTGTTCGCAATGAACTTCCATGAAGCTATGTCAATATATAAAAGAGTGTATGATTTTGTGTTAGGGTGTGAACATACTGTACATGAAGCACACTGTCAAAAACAAATGAATGAGGGGGCATGCAGCATACACAAACACATAACACCTACAACAGGCACACAATTATGTTTATGTAACTCTTGATTAAAAAAAAGGCTGAAAATCAGAAAACTACTTCAAGCATTGGGTGTCATTAACGACCAGATCTGCATTACAATCCAACCATTTTAGGAGGTTTGCCTCCATACTCTTTCTTCTCTTTTCCGCCAAAGCATTGAACGTATACATAAAAGGATTTATTGCTGAGTTCAAAGGCAAAACAAATATTGCCAGGGCCACATTTACTTCTCCAGGTATGGGAATACCAGCCAGTGCCATTATCCCACACAAACCAATGGGAAACCAGCACATAAAATCCGTTACTGCAATGGTGATCAGCCGTCGTGCTATGGTCATGTCCTGTGACACTTTTGTGGAATTGGTTTTTAAAGCATTGTCCTGTATTGACCAATAAATAAAAGCCTGGCCAGCAGAGATAAATAAGAATACAATGAAATTAAGGATTATCAAGACACAGAAAGAATAGTATCTTCCTTTGAAATCCTGTCTTGTGACTGGTAAAGGGACACAAATACCTGTCTGGCTGTAAAATTCCCAATGTGACGTCATCGGGAGTAACGGTAACGATGCTAATGCCAAACCAACCAGCCATGTCAACAGGCAGGCCACTGCTGCTGATGTCTGGTCAAACCTCATGGTGCTTAAAGGAAAGCGAAGAACAAGAAAACGATCCAGAGTAATGAACCATATGATCAAAGCTGACACCTCACTGGACAACAGAGATAAAAAGCCAGCCGTTTTACAGGTCACACTGTTTTTCCATTTGTCATCATTGTGAAGGTATTGTCCACGGTACCTTTCGTCAGCCACCCCAATAGCAGTGATGTAGACACCCATAAGAAAATCTGCCACTGTAAGGTTGGTTACAAACACACTAAAGCCACTTGAAGATGCCATACGTTTCATAAACAAACGTGCACAGCAACAGAAGACGTTACCAGTCACTGACAGACAAGCAATCAGCCACAAAAACACTCGGTATGTCCATGATCTCAACAAATCTTCACATGAAGAAATTTCATCTCTTGGTGCAATGCATGAAGAGTCATCAAACTGATGTGGGAGTATTTCACTACAGCAGAGTTTATAGTTCTGTGTGGATATGAACTGGAGACTGGAAAGGTCTTTAAACATGTCAGGTGGAAACGTTTTCACAGGACTACCATCCAAGTAAAGTTCAGTTAACTGTGGTATGAAGTGTAACCCAGCAGGGCTAATTGTATGAACTGAAGTGAAAGTTAAATTCAGTTTCTGTATGCGTGGAAACAGGGAGAAGACTGTAGTGTCTAACACTGTCAGTGTGGTGTGTGACAGATCAACCATGGTGAGTGCACTATGTTGGTTGACAGAGGAGAGACTACTGTGGAGGGAAATCAGAGGATTGTGAGACAGAGACACTGCTTGGAGATTTTCTAAGTTGAGAAAAGAAGTCAGGTTGATATTCTGCAGTTTGTTACCACTGAGATCAAGAAACCTTAAATTTGCTAATTTTGATTTCGACAAGAAGGTAATAGAACAGTGAGCAAAAACCACGCCAATGAGGACAGTATTGTTACTGACGTCAGACAACGTCATTCCTGAGCCTGTAGCATCCAAGTAACGGAGCTGAGGAAAGAGCCCTGCAGAGAAAGGGTAATGACATAGAAATGTGTGACCTTGACACAGACAGTTCACAGGGCATGCTATGTTACACGTTAATTCGTCATCTTTCATTGGACAGTGAGGCCAGCCATCACATATGAAGTTATTGTGCAAACATATTGTTGAAAATCTGCATCGAAAAAGTCCTGGACATTTCATTTCCCCACACCCCTCTTCATCCTGGTGGTTAATACAGTCATACATTCCGTTGCATCGTGTGTAGACAGGCAGACAGTCACTGAGCTCACCAGGACAACGATAGTGGGTATCAGGACAGGCCTCAGTGGAATTCATTGGGGTGGAGATAAAGTATTTCACACCATCAAAACTGACCAGAGCAGGTGATGGAATGTTTGGCTGTGATCTTTTTCTGGATCTAAATTTTTCACAATTTTTTTCATCAGACTTGTCTTCACAGTGGAAGGAATAATCACAGATCTTGTCAAAGGACACACATTGCTTATCACCACAGCTAAACATGTTGACACAAAGAGGATACTTACAGAAGGATTCATCAGTCGTGTCCTGGCAGTCAGCTATGAAATCACACACCAGGCTATAAGACAACATTGTGAACTTATCATGGCATGTAAATACCGGGGTTAGAATTACATGATTTCCAAACGAACGAAACCTGTGTACAACTGGCAGATTGCCGGATAAAGTGCAAGGAGACAGGCGCTCTTCACCACATAGTTTATACGGGTTGGAACCACACAGGAGAAATGTATGTGTTATTTGACCATCATGGCACATCGTCATAGACGGATGTTCCATCAGCTGTGAAAACGCTGTGCTGCTCAAAGGAATCGTCTTTGAATGATGAAGGATTTTCTCAGTCTGATTTTCCCAGAATTCACAAAATGCTCCATGGGAATATGGTATACGTTTACGAGATGTGCAAAAGTCATCAGCTAAAACTGATGACCGACCCTTAGTAAAAAGACATCTCTTCGATTTTAAATAGTATTTAAATTTAAAACCAAAATAATGATGAATGACAGTCATGTCTTCACGTGACACACTATATATGTACATACTTGGTAACGATCTATCATCAGTAGACAAGCCAGTCCAAAGGTGTCTCAACCTGTCTGGATGTATCTTTGTCTTGTTTAATATTGTAACAAAAAAGTTATTTTTACACAATGGCAAACTGAGCTTTCCCCTAAATGACTTACAGTAGTTGTCAGCTCTCTTATTGTGATCTGTTTCATCACTGACAAATCCACGAAGACTGTCAACTATTGTGTAGCAACGGTTACATAATGCTATTTTTCCATGGCACTGAGGACTGCTGTAGGGACACTGACCTGTTTCATCCCGTCCATCTTCACACTCTGTCTTCAGGTTACACGCCAAGTGGTGATGGAAGATGGCGTAATGCTCCACAGAACAGTTCCAAAAACCATCCAATGTCTTGAGAGGCAGTTTATCATCAGAAAAAAAGGAAAAGAAAAGTCTGAAGCAATCTGTGCTATCACACGACTTTCTCTTGAGCCGAACACTGATTTGTGTGAAATTAAACAGGTGGGCAAAATCAGATTCAGGTGAAACAGTGCTCCAGATTTCCTGTTTGTTTTCAGTGAAAATATTGGCTGACTGGTTGTAATTCTTGGAATGACCAAACAGTGCGACATGTAGCACCCCTTTTGAATTAGACTTGTAACTAATCATAATCATTTTCTTTGTCGGCACTGATATGCTTCTCCACAAATAATCAGAATCACTATCGTTTCGATATGTTTTTACAGTTATATATCCAGAGGACATTGACATTTTCACCTCAGATAGGTGTTCTGTAATATATGTCAGCCATTTATAATGTAATTATTCAAAGATAGAAACATAAAAATCCAAAATAAACATAATCATTTGTCTTATAAGAGAAAAGGGGGTGAATTGAGATTGTACATCTATATGTTGACTGGGGATTAAGCTTTTGTGCTCATTTGCAAAAGTAAAGAAAACAGAAACATACATACGTAAGGTAAACCAAATAAAGAAATGAATTCAAGGAAGGAAACAACGCAATATCACAACTGGTTAAAACAGCAGTGTGTGAGCTGTCTGTCAAGGTTGAGTGTTCAGAGAATCGTGGAAATTAAAAAAAGTGAAAATAAACATTAGTTTCACGTGATTTTGCACAGGTGGGTGAATGGGGCGGAGCTCAAAACCTGCCACTTGCGGTCCAAATCCGAAAGTAAAGGTGGTCTTATGAAGCTGTGTTAAATCTATCATCTTTTTTTCCTCTGTGTGTCGTTAAAACAGCCCTCCACCCCACTCGCTTGTCATGATCTTGTCAAGTCAGTCTTTGTATTGTTTGGTCACACTCGAACCACAGCACACTGTACAACAAAAGACCTCCAGAAACAACAGAACAGTAACCATATATTGCATTTGGTTTCCTACAACAATGCATTCTGTTGTTTTATGCTTCTTTTACCCGTGAAGTACCCTCCCAAGGCCTGACTAAGCGCGTTGGTTTACGCTGCTGGTCAGGTATCTGCTTGGCAAATGTGGTGTAGCATATATGGATTTGTCCGAACGCAGTGACGCCTGCTTGAGCTATTGATACTGATACTTACCCGTGAAGTTGAATATTTTCATTCAATGGAAATTTATTATCAAGAATTACACCAGTTTCGGTTGTTTTATTTTCCGTTGATGATAATTTAATTGATGATGGATTTCCTCTTCCTATAATCAGTTGAGTTATATGTGTGGAAAGTTATGTTACATACTTTGAAATTAACATTTCTGAGCCAAGATGGTATCAAGGTACACAACTCACTGAGTAAGAGAAGAGCAAACAAGGTAGTCACATGATCACTCTTTCCTTCTCCAGAGATTTCACAATGACACAAATTTTGAAGATTCTCTTCCCAGCCCCTCTCACCATCACTTGTGTTTGTTTGTTTATTTATTCGTTTGTGTGTGTTTGTGCGTGCATGTACGTGTGTGTGAGTGTATGTTGTACGTGTGTGCGCGCAGGCAATGCAGTTATGGCCTCTGTCTGTTCGCCAAGATAATAGATTGTGCCTGTTGGATTTTACACTGTGGAGCTTGAGCAGTGTCTGATGGTAAAACTGACGAATCCTTAAACAGCGTTCTCCTCTGCAGACCTTCCACCAAACAGTTAAAAAGCTGGATCAGCATTTAAATTTGTCTTTCTTCGCCACCTTTTCTCGACCAGCTATGTGATTTACTTCTCCTTGGCAAACATGATCCCCTCTTTCACAATATATTTGATTATTAAAAATGGCGGTAGTTTTGTCTGTGTTTCTTACTCTGGCAGTCTGTTACCTATCTTTCTCATGCGGATGGTGGCCTTCACAGTACTAACACTGATCTCAGTATCGAGGGACAGGTTGCTGGGGTGACAGAACCCAACAACCCTAAAGATAGAACCGTCGATGGAGGTATAATGTATCTGTTAATCGACTCATACCTTTTGTCTTACTTTATGCTGAATGTCAGTCCGAAATCACTGTAGGCCTTAGCTGAACTATCCACACACATTGGAGGTTTTCTCGCATTAAAAAAAAAGAAAAGAAAAAAAAATATATATATTTTTTAACTTTATATATTTTATTTATTTTACTTTTTTCCCCCTTAAGGCCTGACTAAGCGCGTTGGGTTACGCTGCTGGTCAGGCATCTGCTTGGCAGATGTGGTGTAGCGTATATGGATATGACCGAACGCAGTGACGCCTCCTTGAGCTACTGATACTGATACTGTTCTGCGCCAGGTGTTCCTTGGCTTTCCTCTCATGGATGGCCTCCATTTTCACACGATCGCACTTGGCGAGTAAGGGTTGACTGGAGATAGAACAGTGTCAGAAGATCCACAGGATTCAATGGAGTGTTTTGTGTGGGTCACTCTCAGTCATTCTCCAGCATTCAGAGATACAGAGCAGTGTGGAAAATACACACTTGTGAAACATTCTCAGCTTGGTGTTGGCGCTGTTCTGCCGGAGGGGATCTGCTGACAATGTTCATCATTGTGAATGTGATACAGAGGCGTATTTCGCTCACGGACATTTCTCTGCAGATGTTTGACGGAGAGGATCGCGTCAACTGTGGGGCTTCCTCAAGAACACTGGTCATCACCAGTAGCATTTATTATCGACAGAGGAGAATTCAGGCAATGACATTACTTACGATGTTCAGAAGAGATATACAACAGTAGTTGGTACGACCGTCAACTGTGGGGCTTCCTCAAGAACACTGGTCATCACCAGTAGCATTTATTATCGACAGAGGAGAATTCAGGCAATGACATTACTTACGATGTTCAGAAGAGATATACAACAGTAGTTGGTACGACCTCTGTGATAACCTTTTTACTCTTTTTACATCCAGTGTATCTCTAGAGACAGCATCATTTACACGGTGAAGGTAAAGGAGTAGAAACTCCCATGGGTAGGGCGAAATGGATTTGTTGAATGCATTTCCCAAGTCCGTTGCTACTGCTAATATTGATTATTATTTCAGCCCCTTCACGTATCTTGTGAAGGAAAGCAGCCGCAGTTTTCCATGTACAGTTAGCTGTTGATTCAGAGGGAGAATGCGCCTGTGTTCAAGGATTCTTGCAAATTCTCTCGCTGTAAAACATCCCATGAGCTTCTAGGTGATATATTGTACAGTTAACACGCTTACGTAACTGATCATTGCCTGGTTTGGGTGTGGGCTTTAACAAGTTGTGTGTCCAGTCCTCCAGTACCTGTGCATTGTCAGGCCTGTTCTGACAGAGTCTGAACTGTTTGCTGCTGTCTTCATTAGACAGCCTCTGATATCCGAGTGAAAACATTTGGCCCGGAGTAATATCTTTATTGTTTTTCTTATTATTTTGCAGTTTGCTATTGCTTCACTCAAATCGTGTGATGCTATTTCATCATTGCGTCCAGTATATATGCGTCTGTTGAGATTTTGATTGAATTTATCCACAGATTTCTTCCTTTCCTCAATCTGTATTCTGTTGTAAGAAGCGAGTGCACAGAGCGGATTCCTTTTGTTCAGTTGTTTTTGCGAACAGATCCATCAATGTTCAGACATTTCCGGAGGCTGATACTGTACAGTTTTTGGCTCATTCATCCGATGATATAATCATCGGAACTGTTTCCAAAACAACGCTGAGCCAAAGCTAGGAACTGTGTGCGTCTTTTCGTACTCCTTTGTATGATAATTTCTGGGTCAGAACAAGGTTTTGTTCTTCCATTTTGCCAGTCTGACAGCTGTTCTTCCCACGCTGGTTCTGTATCAACAGTGCCGCAAGGAAACTCAGTAATGTGCACAGAATAGACTGCTTTTTTAAAGCTTACATAATCTGGTCATTCTGTTTTCACACTTAGATTGTGTGTGTGTGTGTGTGTGTGTGTGTGTGTGTGTGTGTGTGTGTGTGTGTGTGTGTGTGTGTGTGTGTGTGTGTGTGTGTGTGTGTGTGTGTTTTGTGCGTGGATGTGGGTGTGGGTGTGTGTGCGAGTACAACGGACGCAAGTACACACTCACATACTTACACATGAACGCACACACGCACGCACATACATTCTCAGGCACCCATGCAGACACGTTTTTAAACTTTTAAAATGTTAAACTCCAGTCCAGTTGGTATCCTCCTTTGATGTGTTATAATTAATGTTGTTATTTATATTTACATTGTTGTAGGTTAATACTTGTTGATATGCATATACATATTCTCCTTCCCATGACACCTCATTCAATACACACCACAATCTCTTTAGACCTTTTTCTTATAGTATACTTTTCCTCTGATACATAACATGAATACTTTTTACACTAATATTCACATGCATTCCCTTTCCTTTATCCACTTCCTTACTCCTTTCCGTCTAAAAACACTTATAGTGAATAGACGTTAAACTGAAGATAAAACACACACACACACACACACACACACACACACACACACACACACACACACGCACAAATAAACATGTACACACAAAACGAAATTAATGCACACTATATTCATTGACAGTTCTGATTTATTATCCTCTGTCAACTAATAAAACTTCTGATATGATTAATGTGAACAGAAACAAAGTTAAAAAAAAACAAAGAAAGAAAAACAATTTATTTGAAACATTATAGAGGCGGGGCCATCCACGTTCAAAGTAGCAGTGCATTGACTTCAGCGTCATTAATGCAGTTCTATTTCAGGAGATGTTTCGGAGACAGGTTCACAGTTTGAACTCTTTGTTTTGCAGTGCAAACCTGACAGCTACCTGAGTGATGTGACGTGGCCACTTGGATGGTGTGGTGTAATAATTTCCTTAAATTGTCGGCCAGTTTCTGTTTTCAAATTTTCATCAGTTTGCATGAAGACAGAAAGTTATCTTGAAAAAGTCGTATGAGAGTTTTGACGAGGACTTTATTGTATTATTATTATTATTATTATTTTAACTTTTCTATTTTTTTATTGTGGGTTCTTTATAAGCGCTAAGGCATGCTGGACAGGGATTGATAAAGATGTATTGAACTGACCGAGGCTGGTCGTCTCATCCGAATGACTATCGTCCAGACCACCACTATAGATCTTGTTGAGGGGGAGAAAATACTGGGGAGGGAGTCGAGCCTGTACCATCAGATTCTCTCGTTTCCAATGCAGACGCAGTACCACTACGCCACCACTCCACACTTCTCTTCTCGTTAAGTGGAGTGTTGGCCTGGTGGTAAACGCGTCTGTCTAGGAAGCGAGATAATCCGAGTCACCAAAATTTTCTCTCCCTCCACAAGATCTTGAGTGATGGTCTGGACGCTAGTCATTCGGATGAGACGAAAAACTGAGGTCCCATGCAGCATGCACTTCGCGCATGTGAAAGAACTCATGGCAACAAAAGGGTAGTCCTTGGGAAAATTGTTTTGAAAAATCCACTTCGAAAGGAAAACAAATGAAATTGCAAGCGGGGGAAAAAAACAAACAAAAAAACAAACAAAAAAACAACAACAAAAACAACAACAACAACAACAACAAAAACAACAACAACCCCAAAACACAAAAAAACCAATAACAACGGATTGCGCTCCCCGGGGAGAGCAGCCCGAATTTCAAACAGATGAATACTGTCATTAAAGAGCAATACAATACAATACAATACAATACAATACCATTCACTAGTCCAGTTAAACTTTTTATGCCAGTATATTCCTTCCGGAAATCGGTACTCTTGTTTTGCTGTTCCCAACAAAATATTCATGTCCTGAACAAGAGGAAACAATATTTATGTGACCTGGAAAGGCCTTCACAAAGTTGTAGATGCTTTGAGGTTGACTTTTGGTTCTTCCTTTTTTGATCTTTTTTTTTTCTTTCGCTCCCTCTTGTTATATAGGGTTGTTGAAGATTGTTTGAGATGCTCTTCTTAACAAGAGGAGAGATGAGGGTGCAATAACGGTACTGGAAAAAAGGTATATTGGATAAGTATCGAACAAGAATGTGTTGAATGTGCCAGGCTGAAACTGTGAAAAATTCACACGTATATGAGAACAAAAATCTTGTTGATGGTGTTTCAACGCTGGTACTGAAGAGATGGCCGCCCAAGTTTCTGCAGTATCTCCGTGCAGTTTGTCACTGTGCCAATAGTATCTACCTGCAGTTGCCTATGTTCCTATAGTATCTACCTGCAGTTTGTCACTGTTCCAGTAGTATCTCCATGCAGTTTGTCACTGTTCCGATAATATCTCCCTGCAGTTTGTCACTGTGCCAATAGTATCTACCTGCAGTTTGTCATTGTTCCTATAGTATCTACCTGCAGTTTGTCACTGTTCCTGTAGTATCTACACGCAGTTTGTCACAGTTCCTATAGTATCCCCAAGCAGTTTGTCACTGTTCCGATAGTATCTACCCGCAGTTTGTCACTGTTCCGATAGTATCTACCCGCAGTTTGTCACTGTTCCTGTAGTATCTACACACAGTTTGTCACTGTTCCTATAGTGTCTCCCTGCAGTTTGTCACTGTTCCTGTAGTATCTCCCTGCAGTTTGTCACTGTTCCTGTAGTATCTCCCTGCAGTTTGTCACTGTTCCAATAATATCTCCCTGCAGTTTTTCACTCTTCCTATAGTATCTACCTGCAGTTTGTCACTGTTCCTGTAGTATCTCCCTGCAGTTTGTCACTGTTCCGATAATATCTCCCTGCAGTTTATCACTGTTCCTGTAGTGTTTGTCACTGTTCCTGTAGTATCTACCTGCAGTTTGTCACTGTTCCAGTAGTGTCTCCATGCAGTTTGTCACTGTTCCGATAATATCTCCCTGCAGTTTGTCACTGTTCCTATAGTATCTCCCTGCAGTTTGTCACTGTTCCTATAGTATCTCCCTGCAGTTTGTCACTGTTCCAATAATATCTCCCTGCAGTTTGTCACTGTTCCTATAGTGTCTACCTGTAGTTTTTCACTGTTCCAATAGTATCTACCTGCTGTTTGTCACTGTGCCAATAGTATCTACCTGCAGTTTGTCACTGTTCCTATAATATCTCCATGCAGTTTGTCACTGTTACTGTAGTATCTACCTGCAGTTTGTCACTGTTACAATATCTACCTGCAGTTTGTCACT
>NC_134898.1:2972446-2977446 GCF_041734735.1 Babylonia areolata | reverse complement strand
CGAAATATTTGTATTCGGTTTCATTTGGGTCCTTGATAATTTACAAGTGCTCCCGCCTCTGCTTCAAAGTTATCACATGCTCTGCTCCTCGGTATCTATGTGAACTTCTACATATAGATATACATTCCCTCCAGGACCATTGGATCCTCTGCTCACACCAGGCTCTTTCAGCTTCCTGCTTCACACGCAAACAGCATGACCAACGAGCTTTTTCTTTCCCAGCAGCTGATCTCTGGAACTCTCTACCATACTCTCTCCGACACTCAGTTCCTTGAGCCTTTCAGTCAGGCCTGAAGACATATCTCTTTACTCATTACTGTGATTAAGGACTAGCCCTCCTTTCCATTTAAGAATGTGCTCTTTCTATCCAGAATGATTTCTTGATTGTGATGTGTGTGCATGAGGACGGAGTGTGTGTGTGGTTGCATCTCTGTGTGTGCATGTCTGTGTGTGCATGTATGTCCATGTGTGTTGTGTGTGCGTGCGTGCGTGTGTGTGTGTGTGTCTGTGCGTGTGCGTGGGCGTGCGTGTGAGCACCTCTTAGTGTGTGTGTGTAAGAGAGAGAGAGAGAGAGAGAGAGAGATGTTGGTACTTATCTTTTCTGTGTTATACACCATACCATATCATTGTTTCGTTGGTATTTGGAAAGCGCTTTGAGCATTGGAAGGTGCTATAAAAATTTCCATTATCATTATTATCACACAATCAACAGCAGAATGCATATCTGGACCAGAAAGTCTAAAACTCGCAATTTCCCATTGCACTCTCTCTCTACTCCTTCTCTCTCTTTCCTCCTTCTTTCATCCATTCACTCTTTCTTTCTATTTCTCTTTTTAATTATTTTGTCGTTCTCCTTTCAGTCGGTTTTCTTTTTTTCTTTTCTTGGGTTTTTTCTTTTCTTTCTTTCTTTCATTTAAGTGTTTAATGTGTGCTTCTTTGCTTCTACACGTGAGGTATAAAAGCTAACCCACATCATTCCCCTATGTGTATTTATCATTCTGTCTGTTCTTTCAATGTTCACATTAAACCTGGTGAAACAGAAGACCTTTCCGTGGTGATGAAGTCATTATCATCAGGGTATATCACTGTGAGAAAAAATTCAAGTGACAGTGATCCTGATTATTTGTGGAAAAGCATACCAGTGCCAGCTAAAAACGTGATCATGGTCAGTTACAAACGAAAGACGGAAGGGGAAGTAAATGTCGCACTGTTTGGTCATTCCAAGTATCAAAACCAGTCAGCCAATATTTTCATAAAGAAAAAGGAGATCTGGAGCACAGTTTCACCCGATTCTGATTTTGCCCACATATTTAATTTCACACAAATCAGTATTCAGGCTCAAGAGAAAGTCGTGTGATAGCACATATTGCTTCAGACTTTTCTTTTCATTTTTTTCTGATGATGAACTGCCTCTCAAGACATTGATGGTTTTTGGAACTGTTCTGTGGAGCATTACACCTGCTTCCATCACCACCTGGCGTGTAACCTGAAGACAGAGTGTGAAGATGGACAGGATGAAACAGGTCAGTGTCCCTACAGCAGTCCTCAGTGCCATGGAAAGATAGCATTATGTAACCGTTGCTACACAATAGTTGACAGTCTTCGTGGATTTGTCAGTGATGAAAAAGATCATAATAAGAGAGCTGACGACTACTGTAATTCATTAGGGGGCAAGCTACGTATACCGGTGTGTACCAATAACGTTTTTGTTACAATATTAAACAGGGCAAAGATACATCCAGACAGGTTGAGACGCCTTTGGACTGGCTTGTCTACTGATGATAGATCGTTACCGAGTATGTACATATATAGTGTGTCACGTGAAGATATGACTGTCATTCATCATTATTTTGGTTTTAAATTTGCACACTTGTTAAATCGAAGAGATGTCTTTTTACTAAGGATAGGTCATCAGTCTTAACTGATGACTTTTGCACATCTCGTAGACGTACAGCATATTCCCTTGGAGCGTTTTGTGAATTCATGGAAAATCAGACTGAGAAAATCCTTCATCATTCAAAGACGATTCCTTTGAGCAGCACAGAGTTTTTACTGCCCATGGGACGTCAGTCTATGACGATGTGCCATGATGGTCAAGTAACACATACATTTCTTCTGTGTGGTTCCAACCCGTATAAACTATGTGGTCAAAAGCAGACG
Source organism: Babylonia areolata (assembly GCF_041734735.1). NCBI lineage: Eukaryota > Metazoa > Mollusca > Gastropoda > Neogastropoda > Buccinidae > Babylonia > Babylonia areolata. Next base: position 2,975,286 of record NC_134898.1, on the reverse strand, counting down.
TCTTGTACTTTTACTGGCAGTCTGTCAGACAGAGAAAAGTTTCGTTCGTCAGGATACCATGTAATTTCAGTCCCGGTATTTACATGTAATGAAAAGTTCACAATGTTCTCTTATAGTTCGGTGTGTGATTTCATAGCCTGACTGCCAGGACAGGACCGATGAATCCTTCTGTAAGTATCCTCTTTGTGTCAACACGTTTAGCTGTGCTGATAAGCAATGTGTGTCCTTTGACAAGATATGTGATTATTCCTTCCACTGTGAAGATAAATCTGATGAAACGAATTGTGAAAATTTTAGATCCAGAAAAAGATCACAGCCAAGTATTCCATCGCCTGCTCTGGTTACTTTTGATGGTGTCAAATACTTCATCTCCACCCCAATGAATTCCACTGAGGCCTGTCCTGACACCCACTATCGTTGTCCTGGTCAGCTCAATGACTGTCTGCCTGTCTACACACGATGCAACGGAATGTACGATTGTATTGACCACCAGGATGAAGAGGGGTGTGAGGAAATGAAATGTCCAGGACTTTTTCGATGCAGAGTTTCAACAATATGTTTGCACAAAGACTTCATATGTGATGGCTGGCCTCACTGTCCAATGAAAGATGACGAATTATCGTGTGACATAAGATGTCCTGTGAACTGTCTGTGTCAAGGTCACACATTTCTGTGTCATTACCCTTTCTCTGCAGGGCTCTTTCCTCAGCTCCGTTACTTGGATGCTACAGGTTCAGGAATGACGTTGTCTGACGTCAGTAACAACACTCTCCTCATTGGCGTGGTTTTTGCACACTGTTCTATTACCTTCTTGTCGAAATCAAAATTAGCAAATTTAAGGTTTCTTGATCTCAGTGGTAACAAACTGCAGAATATCAACCTGACTTCTTTTCTCAACTTAGAAAATCTCCAAGCAGTGTCTCTGTCTCACAATCCTCTGATTTCCCTCCACAATAGTTTATCATCTGTCAACCAACATAGTGCACTCACCGTGGTTGATCTGTCACACACCACACTGACAGTGTTAGACACTACAGTCTTCTCCCTGTTTCCACGCATACAGAAACTGAATTTAACTTTCACTTCAGTTCGTACAATTAGCCCTGCTGGGTTTCACTTCATACCACAGTTAACTGAACTTTACTTGGATGGCAGTCCTGTGAAAACGTTTCCACCTGATGTATTTAAAGACCTTTCCAGTCTCAAATTCATATCCACACAGAACTATAAACTCTGCTGTAGTGAAATACTCCCACATCAGTTTGATGACTCTTCATGCATTGCACCAAGAGATGAAATTTCTTCATGTGAAGATTTGTTGAGATCATGGACATACCGAGTGTTTTTGTGGCTGATCGCTTGTCTGTCAGTGACTGGTAACGTCTTCTGTTGCTGTGCACGTTTGTTTATGAAATATATGGCATCTTCAAGTGGCTTTGGTGTGTTTGTCACCAACCTTACAGTGGCTGATTTTCTGATGGGTGTCTACATCACTGCTATTGGGGTGGCTGATGAAAGGTACCGTGGACAATACCTTCACAATGATGACAAATGGAAAAACAGTGTGACCTGTAAAACAGCTGGCTTTTTATCTCTGTTGTCCAGTGAGGTGTCAGCTTTGATCATATGGTTCATTACTCTGGATCGTTTTCTTGTTCTTCGCTTTCCTTTCAGCACCATGAGGTTTAACCAGACATCAGCAGCAGTAGCCTGCCTGTTGACATGGCTGGTTGGTTTGGCATTAGCATCGTTACCGTTACTCCCGCTGACGTCACATTGGGAATTTTACAGCCAGACAGGTATATGCGTCCCTTTGCCAGTGACAAGACAGGATTTCAAAGGAAGATATTATTCTGTCTGTGTTTTAATAATTTTTAATTTCATTGTATTCTTATTCATCTCTGCTGGCCAGGCTTTTATTCATTGGTCGATACAGGACAATGCTTTAAAATCCAATTCTACAAAAGTATCACAGGACATGACCATAGCACGACGGCTGATCACTGTTGCAGTGACAGATTTTATGTGCTGGTTTCCCATTGGTTTGTGTGGGATACTGGCATTGGCTGGTGTTCCCATACCTGGAGAAGTGAATGTGGCCCTGGCTATATTTGTTTTACCTTTGAACTCAGCAATAAATCCTTTCATGTATACCTTCAATATTTTGGCGGAAAAGAGAAGAAAAGCTATAGATACAAAACTTCTGAAATGGCTTGATTGTAATGCAGATTTGGTTCATGAATACATCCGTTGTTTGAAGTAGGGTTAAGACTGGGAATCCTTACTTCTGTAAGAGTTACATAACATGACTGCGTGCAAGTTGTGCAAGTAATGTGTCTGTGTAGGATATATGTCCATGTATTCTTACATTTGTATCAAAGTGCTTCATGCACAAATGTATTCACTCCTTGACTGGTTACCTCTCCTTCTCTGAGGATTCCGTTGTTGGTGACAAAGTCGCTCCAGCTGATGTTGAGGATGGTGTGGAGGCAGCGTTGGTGGAAACGTTCAAGAAGTTGATGAAGATAAGTGACCCACGACTAGAGTCATAGAGGAGGGTGGTCAGAACATCTCTGTACACACTGATCTCCACACCTTTTTCAAATGGTTGTTGTTCCAGACACGTTTGTGCAGTCTGCCAAAAGCGATTTTTGCCTTTGTAAATCTGTTGCCAATTTCTTCTTCGATTTTGGCTTCTGACTATAATTATAGTGCACCCCAAGTATCTGAAAGGGTGGACTGTCTTTAGCTTTGTCTTACAGATGGCGATATGATGGTGGTAATCATCTTGAGGTACATACTTATGGAGAACTTCCATCATTTTTTTAAGTTGACGTCCA